>NW_019264892.1:239716-270276 GCF_002742605.1 Olea europaea var. sylvestris
TGTTTATAAATACTCAAGTCACTTTTTATTTACATATTTTGAAGAATCTGCATGTAGTCAAGCTCTATTCGCTTAAGTAAGTAGTTACGTATAACAAGCAAACATTGTGCGCTATATTAATACATATATGTGTTGTGTGAAAGTTAAGTCCAGCACTGCTAGATTCCACATTCAAGCATTCTTCTTTCTTGGCGATTGATTTCAATAATAAAATCCATTCTCCAGATAAATTGAGACACATGATTTTGGTTGGGGGAGGGGGGTATATGAAGATTTAAAAAATATATTTTGAAGACATTGTTGATTAAGCATGTTTGGATAAATTTAATAACTAATTTACAATTTTATTTTTTTTTGGCAAAATATGTTTGGAGTTTTTTGAACATTACTTTCTTTTTCAATAAAATGTTTTTTAAAGCTTGGAGCAACTTCAACTGAACTTAAAATTAAATGAAAAAGTTTTAAAATAATTTTTTTATCAGTAAAACCTAAAAATAAGTAAGTTATTATTAATTTTGAAAGTAAGGTAAATGTAACTTAAAATGTAATTTTACTTTCTTTTAAGCACAACCAAACATGATTTAGACTGTCGAGATGAGAGCAAAAATAGAAAAATGAAAAAAAAAAAACATCATACTTAAAGAGGCTCTATTTTGAGGCTTATTTCATTGAATTTTCATAAAGGTTAAGAAAAATTGATCGTGTTTAAATTTAAGATCCTTTCATTTCTATTCAATATTTACAAAAAAAAGTTCCTTTAAAAAAATAATAAAAACTCATTTTAAAAGAAGTTACATAGAAAAATAATATAAAATAAAATTTTATTTTAAAATAAAAAATTTGTTTTTTAAATTTTATTATATATATATATAATCGAAGTTACCGTTTCACGCATTTAAATTTTCTGGAAATGGTAAAAATAAAATAAAATTAGATAGCCATAGTGAAATGTTACATGAAATTAGATGGTCATAGTGAAACATTATATGAAATTGGATGAACATGATGAAATAAAATCAAATTGAATTACCATAATAAGTAATAACATTAAATACAAGATTGAGTGGTCATTGATAGATTTAACTCATTTGGAAAGCATTTCCAAATGGACGAAACTTCATGTACAGGGTGGTACTCACAGGATTTGGCTAAGGCAGACACAAGAGTGGAGTCCGCACAAATTTATTTATTTATTTTTAATGCAAGTCGATGGAACTGATCTGCAGTTAAAGTGAGGGGGCCTATAAGCCCCCTGTAGAACTTCATTTCGAAATAGTTGTGTCTTAGTGTCTATCTACTAAGACTTAGTCTAGTCAACGTCAGAAAAAAACAAAGATAGCTGTGCTAATCCTATACGTCTGCGTAATTAATCAGTATCTACCACTTTGTCAAAATACAAATATTTATTTACTACGTTAATATATTCATTGATTCTTGGCGGACAAGTTAGACTCCCTCTATATAATAAGGCCCAGCCCTGGAGAATGAAAATACAGCACAGTATAGACTGAAAATCAAAGGAGAGTACAATGGCAGAGGTGAAGCTTTTTGGTGCTTGGGGAAGCCCATATTGCTGCAGGATCGAGGTTGCTCTGAAACTTAAGGGTGTTGAATATGAATTCATAGACGAAGACGTACACAACAAGAAGTCCCCTTCGCTGTTAAAGTACAACCCAGTTCACAAAAAAGTCCCTGTGTTAGTACACAATGGCAAGCCAATTTGTGAGTCTCTGGTGATTCTTGAATACATTGATGAAACTTGGGAAGAAGGCCCTTCTCTTTTGCCTAAAGATCCTTATGAGAGAGCCATGGTGCGGTTCTGGACTAAGTTCTTGGATGAAAAGGTACATTTTTACGTACGATATACTAAACATGTAACATGATTGTATAATGGTGCTACTTGTGCATTCAACGACTAACGATGTTTCTATTTTTTTGTAAATTTTTAGTGTATGCCTGCAATGCGGAAAGCTTGTTTGAGCAGAGGAGAGGAGCAAGAGAGGGCCAAGGAAGAATCGACCGAGCTTTTGAAATTTCTCGAAGGCACAGTTTCGGGCAAGAAATTCTTTGGGGGTGACAATATTGGAATGGTTGATATAGTTGCAAATTTCATATCATATTGGTTTATAATTGGGCAAGAATTGGTAGGATTACAAGTGTTGACTAAAGAGAAATTTCCGAAGTTAGGTGAATGGATGGATGAGTACCTAAACACTATCATTATAAAGGAAAATTTGCCTCCCAAAGATAAGTTGACTGCAATGTTCCAAGCTCGTTTTGAAGCTGCTGCTACTGCTACTGCTACTGCTGCTGCTGCCGGTGGTGGTGGTGGTGGTGGAGGTGCACCCAAATGAAATCTAAGTAGCTAATTACTTCATGTTTTGATATTGAACTCAAAATAATGAATAAAGGGAAATATGACTGCCATTTTATCGAAGAAATTATGCATAATTTGAGTACTTGTCTGTTGTATTTTGAACCTTTCTCTCATTGTTTAGCCTTTATATACTTGCATGAAAAGTTCATATATATGATTTTTGATTCATGTCACTGATAGCTACTTTGTATATAAATCTTATTTTGTAGCACGAACAATAATCAAATGTGGAAAATATATGTAATTAGTTATTAGCATAATCGTGAGAAACATGTTAGGCCACATATTATATTCCTTAATTGTATGGACCGTTGACCTCGTTAGCACGGTTATAGTCATAGGAGAGGGATGATAGAGAATAATTGGACGAGAAATTTTAGAAATTTGATTAATTTTCTTTTGTATATATGATTTGTACCTAGTCACCACAGAATTTATCAATATAAAATTCGGCAAATTCATTGTAAATAGAACTTCTACAAGTTATCTCCGGTCTGTTGACATTTCCCCTTCGTATTGAAATGCTAAGCAGCAATAATAATTGTTATAATTCCTACCTCAAAGTGATTCTAAATAGACCTCATTGACTTTGTAACCATTTCCTTATTTCTCATATAACTTTTGGCCTGGTGTACCTGTTGATGTCCACTACAGATAAAGGACACTATCAAAGACCAGATTTTATTTTGTTGATATTTATGTTACATTCAATACATGAAATTCATTGTCCATAGATAAAGAAATATTGTTTCAACATCAAAAGCAACTCGAAGAATTTTTGTTTGACACAACGTAGCAAGAGTGAGCAAATTTTTATTCTTATAAAATGATATTTTTTGCAATGGATGATGGATGAAAGATTAATGAAGAATGTTAATAGATTTTGATAAAGATTGATGAAATGTATAATTGAAAATTTGATAAAAATTGTTGATCTTATCAATTGTATAATTACAAATTGAGAAAAAAAATGTGTTTTAGAAAATGGGTATAAAAATACTTCTCCATATTTTAATTAACTTTTAAGATTATAACATTTAACACATGTTTGGTACATATTCTTAAAACTTATTTTTCATCGAACTTATTTCAACCACACATGTTTATTATAAAATATTTTTGCACGCGAACCCATTTATACTGATAAATCAACTCTTTAGTTAACTTGATACTGATAATTGAGGGAAAGAGAGTGTATTAAGATTAAAGAAAAAAGATCGACATTTTTGATTAAGCATGTTTGGATAAACTTAAAAAATCTAATTTAAAATTTTGCTGCCAAATATGTTTTGAGTTTTTTCAAATTACTTTCTTTTTCTATAAAATGTTGTTGAGACTCGAGCCCTGTTCTATTGTTGCCTAAATTTTCATGTTAAACGTATTAGTGAAAAATGCGCTTTTTCTAGTGGGGTGCTTCAACTGGATGGTGACATCTGTCTTAATATTGGCCGTTCGATTTGGAATGATGATTATATTCATTGGTGCTGTTCATTTGTTTATAGACAAACAAATATTTAAGTTTTGAGTGCGTTTGATAAGTGTATTCCATACACTTATTTGGATTTAAAAATATCGACATTTAATAATTCTTTAAGCAATTATAACCTAATTTATTATAGATTTTGTTTATTAGGTAAAATTTGATGGTTGATAGTTGAATTGAAAGAAAAAAGTGAAAAATGGTGAAGTACAAAGTTTGAGGACTAAATTGCAAATATCTCATGGTTGATTTGGAATACAAGAGATACTTTGTAGATTAATAGGAGTCAATTGGACAATTAGAAGTCTAAAGGAATTGAATATGATCAAAATACTACCATAAATTGACTTCCAAACACCTAAAATATCTTCCAAATTTTTAGTCAAAGATTGAGACCCATTTTTGGCATAGAAAATGTCCAAATTGGAAAATTTTTAAATCTAGTAAAATTGTAGCCCTTTGAATGAGTTTTTCAATGCATTTTGAATCAACTCAATCGGATATCGAGAGACAAAGTTATGATCAAAATATTGACATCGTGCAGAGAGAAAAAAAATCCACGTGTGAATGTAACCTCCATTATTCAATTAGAACTCTTTTGGAAACCAATTTGGACATTATTTTCAACCAATTTTTGACTCCTACAGATACCTAGTAGCATAATCCATTAAAGACATCTCCTAAATCTCTCATATACATATTGTATTCCAATACTCATCAATTATTATCATTAAATGAGGAAAGTTTATAATTTTTTTTAGATAATTGAAGGGGACTTGCAAGAATACAATCAGATGAAAATTCAAACTTGGTTTTTGGGCAAAAAAAAAGAGAGGGCGCGAGTGGATATTCATTGGAAACCTTTGAATATATTCAAGATTTCATGATTCATCTTCATCTTCTCAATTTAACAAAAATTCAGATTATGTCTTTCCACTTAAATATGATTTCTTGTAATTTCAATATACTAGATTAGATTTATACATTGCTAGGATGGGACGAACCCTTTTTATAATATTTTTAGTTTTTAATTAATTATTTTAATTTTAATTTAGTTTGATTTGTGTATGTTTATTATCGTTTTTATCATTATTTTCAATTGTTTGATCACCAATTGAATTGTTAGTGAATTTTATTGTTATCAAGAGAGACTTTATGATTTAAGCACAATAAAATAAACATTATAAGGTTCGATAGAGGATAGAGATATACTTCTACGTTTTGCCCTTGTTTGATCCCATTTTTTGTCAAAAGAATGAATTTTTGAATAGTGTGTTGATGGAAAATGTGTGGTTAAAAAATAAGGAAAAATTTTGAATTTGTGTGTAATATTTTATTGAAAAATGTGTGGTTGAAATGAAGTCAAAACAAAATTTTTGGAAATGTGTGCAACAATAGAATGCCTAGGGCTTTCAAGTGAGCAATTTGTTTGAGACTTTTCCCATACACTTTGAGAGATTCAACAAGAGAATGGTTAGACATCTGTCCACCTTAGAGCATCACTACGTGGAAACCAATTGAGCCGGAAGTTCCTTAATGAATATTTCCCACCAAAGAAAATCGTAAAGCTAAGGGATGAGATTACCACCTTCCAACAACTAGACTCATAATGCTACTCAGAAGCATGGGAACAATACAAGAGTATACTACACAATGCCTATAACATGGACCGTAGAAGTGGCTTCAAGTACAATATTTTTACATTGGTTTGAACCAGCTAACATAGACTCCGCATGCGATGGTTTTATCACACAAAAAAACCACAGATCAAGTCTAACAAGTAATGGAGGATTTGGCATTCACTAGTGCACTTTGCCTACTAAAAGGATAAGTGGAAGGAAAGCTGTTAGGGTATTCGAAGTTGATTCTTGAATAGCAATTTCAGCACAGTTGCATTATTGGCATAGAAGGTGGATCAAATGAGTGTAACACAGACAGTGGGACTGAAATGCTGACATTGTGGAGGGAACCACAAATGCGTTGATTGTAATGTAGGGTCTTCTTTTGTTCAAATAGTGGAGGATGTGAACTATATTCAGAATTTTCAGAGATAATAGCACAATCGAAATCCTAACACCTATTACCCAGGTTTTCAGTGTAGTAATAATTAGGACGCTTAAACCGGACCACTGCATCCTGCACCGCCAAGTTTCCAGCAGAATGAGAAGATGTAATGTAGGGTCTTCTTTTGTTCAAATAGTGGAGGATGTGAACTATATTCAGAATTTTCAGAGATAATAGCACAATCGAAATCCTAACACCTATTACCCAGGTTTTCAGTGTAGTAATAATTAGGACGCTTAAACCGGACCACTGCATCCTGCACCGCCAAGTTTCCAGCAGAATGAGAAGATATCTTCATTAGAAGGTCTTGTGACTAAGTTGGCGGAGATCTCTACTCAACATATGGAAAGAACAAACAAGATTTTGCAAGTTCAGGGAGCTGGTATCAAGAATTTAGAAAATGAGATGGGACAAATAACAAAAGCACTCTCAGAAACACAACAATGAGCACCGCCAAGCAACACTCATAGAAATCCTAAACAACAGGTAACGACAGTAAAAGTTGTAGAGAGTGAGGAGATTGAGGCAATCACTACACGCAACAAGACTCAACTTCCTGAAATCACAAGCGAGAGTCGGGTGACAGTAAATAAAAAGGTACCTTCCACAGATGAGGAGCGAGTGGATATATCTGAACTGCTAGATGAAGTAGTTCTATATCAAGAGTTAGAAAATCTATAGGTTAAGGCAATCGTTACTATCAAACCTTATGTACCTCCTATTTAATTTCCGCGGAGATTGTAAAGAAGGAAGCTCGACGATCAATTCGAGAAATTCTTAGATATGCTAAAGAAGCTTCATATCAACATTTTATTCGTCGATACAATCAGATAGATCTTGAAATATAAAAAGTTATTGAAAGATATGATATATAAGAAAAGAAAGCTTCTAGACTGGGAAGAAGTGAAATTGACCAAGGAAAGCATTGCGAGACTACAAAATAAATTGCCACCAAAACTAAAGAATCTAGAGAGTTTCACTTTACCCATTTCACTAGGCAAAGGATTTCATTTTAATACTTTATGTGATACGAGTGCAAGTGTTAATATACTTCCATTGTCTACTTTCAGGAAACTAGGAGTTTTGGAAGTCTAAGGATCGAATATGACGCTATAGCTGGCGATAGAAATATCATATTCCCATGAGGCAAGGTTGAGGATGTGCTCATTAAAGTTGGAGAACGGATATTCCCTGCAGACTTCATTGTTATGGATCTCGAAGATGACCAAGAGATGCCAATAAACCTAGGTCGATCTTCCTTACCAACAAGTTGAACGTTGATTGACATGGAGAAGAGCGAACTTAAGTTAAATTATGGTTTTGTTTGAAGACAAACAAATGCTCAAGTTTGAGGGTGTTTAATAAATGTATAGAATACACTTATTTGGACTTTAAAATATCGACATTTAGTAGTTCTTTAAGCAATTATAGTCTAATTTATTGTATATTTTGTTTATTAGGTAGAACTCAATGGTTGAAATTTGAATTGAAAGAAAGAACCTAAAAATGGCGAAGTACAAAGTTTTGGATCAAATTGCAAATATCCAATGATTGATTTGAACCACAAGAGATACTTTGAAAATTGATAGGAGTGAATTGGATGCAATTAGAAGTCTAAAATGAATGGAATATGTTCAGAATATTACCATAAATCAACTTTCAATCACCTAAGATATCTTACAGATTTTTAATTAAAGATTGAGATCCATTTCAGCATAGAAAACGTCTGAAACGATTTTTTTTTTAAATAATTGTAGCCCTTTGAGTTAGCTTTTCAATGCATTTCAAATTAGCTCAATCGGATATCGGGAGACAAAGTTATGATTAAAATAATGATTACTGTGCAAAGACAAAATCCACATGCGAAAGTAACTTTCCTTATTCAATTAGAACTCTTTTGGAAACCAATTTGGATGTGATTTTCAAACAATTTTTAACTCATACAGATACCTAACAGCAAAATACATTAAATAACATCTCTTGCATCTCTCATATACATATTATACTCCAATACTCATCAATTATTATCATCAAATGAGGAAAATTCATAGTTTTTGTAAGAGAATTGAAGGGGACTTACAAGAATTCAATCAAGTAAAGATTCAAACTTGGTTTTTGGGCAAAGGAGAGAGGGCGCGTGGAGATTTATCGGGAAACAATTGAAGAAATTTAAGATTTCAAGATTCATCTTCATCTTCATCTTCATCTTCATCTTCTCAATTTATGAAATTTCGGGTTATGTCTTTCCTCTTAAATATGATTTTTTGTAATTTCAATATATTATACTAGTTTTATACATTGTTAGGATGAGACGAACACTTTTTATGATATTTTTAATTTTTAATTAATTATTTTGACTTTAATTTGGTTTGATTTGTGAATGTTTATTATCGTTTTTATCGTTTTTTCAATTATTTGATTACCAATTGAATTGTTGGTGGATTTTATTGTTATCGAGAGAGACATTAGGATTTAAGCAAAATATAATAAATATTGTAAGGTTCGATAGAGATATACATATATGCTTTATATGGTTTCAATAGCTGTTCTAGCACTCCTTAATATATTTATCATGTTTGTATATTTCATCGAGAGACAAAAGGTTACATGAGATGAATAGATTTGATCGCTATCGAAAGAGACTTTCAATTAAATTAGAAACATTGATCAACATGAATAATTTCAAATTATCAATTTAATTGTTACGCAAAAAATGGAATAATAACGAGGATTCGATATCTTAGCAATACTTTCACATATTTGGAAGGAAAAAAAGAAGAAGAAGAAAACCTATTATATTGTTTTCTAGTTTAATTGATAATTTAGATATTATTATAGAAAACTAAAAATCTATTTGCTATTCAATTAATGTTGCTTTTAATTTGAACTCGATCAAATAAATATTTTTCGTGGGTTCAACTCTCTATTCACTACTTTATTACTTGTTCCCGACCACATCCACTTGCGGGAAATCAAACGATCACAAATCCAAACCTTAATAGCAATCCTAATAAAAAAGTATAGCACAAATCACTCAAATGATATTTTATTTATAAATACTTAAATCACTTTTTATTTACATATTTTTGGGACTTACAAGTAGTCAAGTACTATTCACTTATGTAAGTAGTTACTTATAACAAGCAAACATGGGGCACTACATTAATACATATATGAGCTTTGTGAAAATAAGTCGAGCAACGTTAGAGTCCACATTCAAGCATTCTTCTTTCATGGCAATTGTTTTTCATTAATAAAATCTATTCTCTAGATAACTTGAGACGGATGATTAAGGGACGGAGGGGGGGGGGAGGGGGGTATGTGAAGATTTAAAAAATATATTTCGAAGACATTGTTGATTAAGCATGTTTGGATAAACTTAAAACTAATTTAAAGTTTTATTTATTTATTTATTGGCAAAATATGTTTGGAGTTTTTTAAACAGTGCTTTCTTTTTCAATAAAATGATTTTAAAGCTTGGAACAACTTCGACTAAACTTAAAATTAAAAGGAAAAGTTTTAAAATAATTTTTTATCAGTAAAATATAAATATAAGTGAAATGTCAAGACACTCAAGATTAACCAACATTCATAGAAACCAAATCAAGAAATGCAGAAAATAAAAGTGCAAAAATAATGAACACGATGATTTTTTTCGGACGAAGCCCCAGAGGTTCAGCACAAGTGCCTAATCCCTTGTTGAGCATCCACTATCAATGGATTCAGCTTGGTTGCACTATAAGGCCCCCAAAATCAGGCAATAAGTATACAATGTTTCCAGAATATTACAATATACAAGTTACAAAGACTTATCTCATAAAGATTTACCAAGACAGACCACGATTCATGAAGAAACCACGAACAGATCACTCAGACACTTAAGTCACAAGTACTGCCATCCAAGAATCACATGACTTCACAAGTCATTATACAATATGTAAGTTATTCCACACAAGAAATCACCAAGATTTCATCAAACCCGACTGCACATCACATGAAACCACTCAGGTTTCCATAAACTCAACACAACAGTTCAGTAGTTTAGAGATCTATAACATATTCTGGATTAACTCAAGAAAGAGTTCTGAAAATCACTCAAGAACAGAGCCAAAATGAGAGATTCATCGAGAGAGAAAGAGAGGCGACTCAAAAAACCCTCGAACTCGAGAAGCCGAATGGAGTAAAAAATGAAAAGCCAACAGCCACCCAAACCATTTAGGGTTAAATACATAGAATGATCTAGAATCAGATCCAACAGCCAAGAGATGAGCATGCTTTTAGTTAAAATTGTGGAAGCACAATTTAAATCAAAGCGATCAGCAGTTCGACTCCCAACAATAAGTAGGTTATTATTAATTTTGAAAGTAAGGTAAAAGTTACTTAAAATGTAATTTTACTTCCTTTTAAGTACAATCAAACATGATTCAGATTGTCAAGATGAGAGTTAAAATAGAAAAATGAAAAAACATCATGCTTAAGGAGCCTCTATTTTGAGGCTTATTTCATTGAATTTTCAGAAGGGTTAAGAAAAGTTGACCATGTTTAAATTTAGACCCCTTTCAATACTATTCAATATTTGGAAAAAAAAAAAATGTTCCTTAAAAAAAATAATAAAAACTAAATTTTTTTTTTTTTTTTAAAAGTTGCTTAGTGAAAATGGTGAAAAGAAATTGGTGATCATGGTAAAATGTTATGTGAAATTAGGTGGTCGTGGTAAAACATTATATGAAATTGGTTGATCATAGTGAAATAAAATCAAATTGAGTGGTCATGGTGACACTAAATATAAAGTTGGATGCTCATGGTGGAAAAAAATCAAATTGAGTGATCATGATGACATTAAGCATGAAATTGAGTGATTATTGATGGATTTAAGTCATTTTGAAAGTGTTTCCAAATAGTTGCGTCTTAGTGTCTATAAAATAAGACTTTAGTCTAGTCAATGTTGGAATAAAAAAAGATTGCTGTGATCACCCCATACGTCTGCTCTGAAGGGGTCCAATTGGGGATATCCACCACTTTGTCAAAATACAAATATTTATTTACTTCGTTAATATATTCATTAATTCTTGGCAGACAAGTTAGACTCCCTCTATATAATAAGGCCCAGCCCTGGAGAATGAAAATACAGCACAGTATAGACTGAAAATCAAAGGAGAGTAAAATGGCAGAAGTGAAGCTTTTTGGTGCTTGGGGAAGCCCATTTAGCCGCAGGATCGAGGTTGCTCTGAAGCTTAAGGGTGTTGAATATGAATTCATAGACGAAGACCTATTCAACAAGAAGTCCCCTTTGCTGTTAAAGTACAACCCAGTTCACAAAAAAGTCCCCGTGTTAGTACACAATGGCAAGCCTATTTGTGAGTCTCTGGTGATTCTTGAATACATTGATGAAACCTGGGAAGAAGGCCCTTCTCTTTTGCCTAAAGATCCTTATGAGAGAGGCATGGTGCGCTTCTGGTCTAAGTTCTTGGATGAAAAGGTACATTTTTATGTACGATATATTAAACATGTAACGTGATTGTATAATGGTGCTACTTGTGCATTCAACAACTACCGATGTTTCTATTTTTTGTACGTTTTTTAGTGTATGCCTGCAATGCGGAGAGCTTTATTGAGCAGAGGAGAGGAGCTAGAGAAGGCCACGGAAGAATCGACCGAGCTTTTGAAATTTCTCGAAGGCACACTTTCCGGCAAGAAATTCTTTGGGGGTGACAATATTGGAATGGTTGATATAGTTGCAAATTTCATATCATATTGGTTTATAATTGGGCAAGAATTGGCAGGATTACAAGTGTTGACTAAAGAGAAATTTCCGAAATTAGGTGAATGGATGGATGAGTACCTAAACTCTAACATTATAAAGGAAAATCTGCCACAGAAAGATAAGTTGACTGCAATGTTCCAAGCTCGTATTGAAGCTGCTGCTGCCGGTGGTGGTGGACCTGGTGGTGGTGGAGGAGGAGGAGGAGGAGAAGGAGGAGGAGGAGGAGTTGCACCAAAATGAAATCCAAGTAGCTAATTACTTCATGTTTTGATATGGAACTCGAAATCATGAATGAAGGGAAATATGAATGCCTTTTTATCGAAGAAATTATGCGTGATTTGAGTTCTTGTCCGTTATTTTTTGTACCTTTCTATCAATGTTTAGCCTTTATATATTGGTATGAAAAGTTCATATACATGATTTTTGATTCATGTCGCAGATAGCTACTTTGTGTGTGTTTGTATATAGAACAATAATCAAATGTGGGAAGTACATGCAATTAGTTATATTTCATGATTGTGTAGTGATATTAGCATAATCATGGGAAAAATTCCTTAATTGTATGGATAGCTGACCTCGTTAGCACAGTTATAGAAGAGAGACGATAGAGAATAATTAGAAGAGAAATTTTAGAAATTTGATTAATTTTCTTTTGTATGTAGGATTTGTTGCCACAGAATTTATCAACATAAAATCTGAGAAATTCATTGTAAATAGAACACAAGTCATCTCCGGTCTGTTGACATTGCTGAAAATTTGAAATGCTAAGCAACAATAATTATTGTTATAATTCCTACCTAAAAGTAATTCTAAATAGAACTCATCGACTTTGTAACCATTTCCTTATTTCTCATATAACTTTTGGCCTGGTGCATTTGTTGATGTCCACTACAAATAAAGGACTATCAAAGACCAGATTTTTCGTCGTTGATATTTATGTTACACTCAATACATTGAAACTCATTGCCCATGGATAAAGAAAAATCACTTCAACATCAAAAAACAACTCGAAGAATTTCTGTTTGACGCAGCGTAACATGAGCGAGCAAACTTTATTCTTATAAAATGATAGTTTTGCAATGGATGATTGATGAAAGATTAATGAAGATTTTTAATAGATTTTGATAAAAATTGATAAAATGTATAGTTGAAACATTGATAAAAATTGTGGATCTTATCAATTGTATAATTACAAAATAAATTTGAGAAAAAAATTTGTTTTAGAACATGGGTATAAAAATACTTCATATTTTGGTTAACTTTTGAAATAGTAATATTTAACACATGTTTGGCACATATTCTTTAAAACTTATTTTTCATCGAACTCATTTCAACCACACATTTTTATTATAACATATTTTTGCCCGAGAACCCATTTCCACTTATAAATCAACTCTTCAGTTAACTTGAGACGGATAATTGAGGGAAGGAGGTGTATGAAGATTAAAGAAAAAAGAAAGACAATGTTGATTAAGAATGTTTCGATAAACTTAAAAAATCTACTTAAAATTTTTTATGCCAAATATGTTTTGAGTTTTTACAGATTACTTTCTTTTTCTATAAAATGTTGTTGAGACTCCAACCCTGTTCTATTGCTCCCTAAATTTTCATGTTAAACGTACTAGTAAAAATGCGCTTTTTCTAGTGGGGTACTTCAACTAGATGGTGACATCTGTCTTAATATTAGCCATTTGATCTAGAATGTTGAACATGTTGATTATATTCATTGGTGCTTGTTCATTTGAATGACTTGACTTCTTCATTCAGGAGGCGAAATCAAACCAATGTAATTATAGTTCATCGATATACTATGGTGGTCAAGACCTCTATACTTTACCGGAGAGTACCCAGGGCTCTTTCTTTACATCTGTGAGTACCCTTTACGACAATGTAAATGCTTGTTAAATTACCTATTTGTTTTATACGGTCGTTGCAATTTATTTGGCAGTGATAACTCGATTATCCCTTATGAGTATGTAAATGCACACTAAATTACATGTTTGGTTTATGCGGTCATTGTAGTTTGTTTGGCGTTGATAATTAATTTTTTGGTCTTCAACTTAATACATATCGCTATTCTTCACTTATAGCGATTACTGATTAAAATTGAGGTGATTAGTACATTAATGCTCTTTTGACAGAACCGTTTTGATTAAAATTTCCAAAAATTAAAACATTTTAGTGCTAATGTTGGAATAATCATCGCAAATAGCCCTTTTCCCCCCCTCTTTACTGCTGTAGATCAAATTTGATAACGTGTTAACTTCTTTTCGCTTTATGATCAGTTCACAGATGAGGCAGGAGATGACTCGAACATGGCTTCGAGAGGCAACTGGTGGCTAGGTGGGTTCATATTACTATTTATTGTGAGACGTGATATGGTGGCTAAGCTTTGCTTGTATTAACACGTTTTTTTTTTCCTTTCTTTCTTGGCAGGATCTCTTTATTACTAGCTGATCATCACCATGGCCTGTGAATTTACTACATAGTTACCTAGGTATTTATCACGAGAGTTCTTGCAGGAATGCAGATTTACACACAACATTTTTTAACATTTCTTTTCATCATATGCTGGATCTTTGAAATAGTTTTCCTTCTCTGTACTGATAATCATGTATGTAAAGATCAAATCTGGCCAAAGATTTATTGCTACTTTTTCACATCATCAATTTATTTATCATCGATCAAGGGATTGTTTCTTTTTCGCTTGGCCGTTTATCTTTATGATTGATTTGATTAATTGTTCAAATTTTTCTGCAGGGAGACAGAGATAGATGTTGGGCAGCAGCAGTTTTTTCATACTTCCTGCAATAATGGAAAAATAGATAGAAAATAGCAGTTAGCCTTTCATTTGTTATGTCAAATGTTTCCCCTTTTAGCATCTATACTACCAGGATGTTAAAGTGTTAAACTTGGTGATTTTAGCCTTTTCGGCTGTAGAATGTATATATATTATGCTCATCTATCTTAATATCAACATTTCTTCGGAAGAATAGATGTTATCCCCGCTCTTTTGGCTGTAGTATGCCTATATGTGTATTGTGTACTGAATATGTTCTTAGCATATTGTCTAAGAGTTTGGCCATCTTTTAGCAGCATAAAGAAATTCAAGATGTCAAGAATGGGCGACTGTTAGCATATTTCAAGGATAAAAACTATTTTGACTGTGGAAATATAAATCACCACTACGACTATCTTTGTTTAAATGAAAATGATTTCTGTTTCTTTGGGTTGTGTTTGACGACATTTGGGAATCTAGTATAAGATTAGATGGGATTAAATCACTTTGAAAATATTGAAGGGATGAGAGGAAATGCTGGGGAATAATGAGCTTTGAGGTTGGATATTGCCAAACTCCACCGAGTTCTTGATTGTTGTTGCAGTTTTATCAAATTTCTTGATATATATACATCATTTGTTTGAGTTTGACAATTAAATAATGAAAATTACCTTCATTTACGTAAATGTACGAGTCATGTAGAAGTATGAACGTCATGTAGAATAAGATTATCAAGTTACCATTATTCTTCATTTAAAATCGTTGACCTGGTGTGGGGCCCACCGGATGTACAATAACACTTACGAAGGGTACATAATAGAATCAAAGATATGATAACAATGGAGATTAATGAATGGTTGACACGTGTCTAAAAGATTAGAAACACTCGACTTTAAATATTGAACTTGAACAAAGGTAAATTTGTGATATCATAAAATTTCATTGGATGTGATTTCGATCTCTTTGAAATGAGTAATTAATTTTATTTTCTTTGCCTCCATTCGTTTGGTAAACAGAAAAAATGTAACACTATTTTAAAGGAAAAGTGAAAATAATTTTATACACAACCCTTCCTTTATTGCAACATCTGGGCATTTGGTCTAGTGGTATGATTCTCGCTTAGGGTTTCGAGTTCAAGTCTCGGAACCCCCATCTCTGTTTTTATTTTTCCAAATATGGAGCAAGTTGCCGCCAGTTCCTTAAATCCTTCCTGGTTTGGAACTATTTTATTCCTAATTTTTTTTTCTTTTCGTGTCCTTGGAAACAACACGAACAATTCACTGCTATGATCGATCATTTTTACTGAATTTGATCAATTATTGTTACTTAACTCACACACACACACACTCACACGAAAACTATTAAAATCTGTTCCATATCAAATTGTGAAAGAGTTAAGAGCAGAGGCGGACCTGATGGGAGGTCCAAGAGGCCTACGCCTCAGGCTCAGAATTTTAGGGGGCCCATTTTTTTACTTTTTACCCTTCTTTTTTTTTTCCTTTTTTTTTTTAACCCACTATATCCATGTGTTCAAAGAAATGAATAAATACTTTAATGAAAAGAGAAGGAAGGAACATCAAAAAATTTATTTGTTGATTTAAGTTAACAAATTTAATTCCGTAAACTTCTAATTTTTTATTTTACTTTTTTAAAAAAGGGATTGTTTGCTACGACTTAGGGCCTAGGACCCAAATTCCGAAGTTCGTCTCAGGGCCCGCGAAGCACAGGTACGGCCCTGATTAAGAGTGACCTATCAACCTTCCAATTTGGCCAGCCAGTAAGTGGAATCAAAATAAATAATCAAACTGATTTTGGAGAAGATTTGATCTGAATGCATAGAAAAGTCATCAAGTCATGGATGTGTGTGACAATGTTAAAGCTATGCTCTTTAATACTCTAGAGTAGCTCCCCAAAAGCTAGTGCAAATTATGAATGAGCCATGGTTTTTGGTTAGGGTGAAATTCCGGCGAAACAACAGGGTGCCGCCGGGATTTAATCTTGGCCAAACAAATTTATCCTTTATGAATTGAAGCTTGACATAACACTTTCGTCTTCTTGAATTTCCAGTCCCACCCCACATCACCCCCAACGTACACAGACCCTAATAACTTTTTGATATTATTATGTACTTATAGTGATGGCCTTCTATTATCACTATTTTAACAATCTTGTCTCAATGAATTTTGTGACAAATTCCAAAGGGGAAAAATATTAACCAAAATAGAGATATTTTTTTATTGATATAGGACAAATACAATGTGTAATATTTTCTTGATATGTTAAAGATATCAAAAGACCGTTAATAAGTGTATTTTTACACACTTACTCAGTCCACAAAACATGACTTATTATTGATAAAATTGATTGATTATGACTTAATTCTATGCAATTTCATGTTATAGGGTCATATTCATGTTATAGGGTCATATTGATGGATATGATGGAATTCACGAGAAAAAGAAGCAAAAAGGACCAAAACGCACCAAAATGAAAGTTCAAAGACCAATACGCAAATATCCAAAAGATGAACAAAAGAAGCAATCAAAGATTCAATTGAGCCAAGTACCAATTAGAGGTTAACAGTGATAGGGGGAACGAAAAGAAGGAAGAAAGAAGGCCAAGAATGTTGAAAATAAAGTTTAAGGACTAAAATCAACGTTCGGGAAAAGGGCGCATAGGAACCTCCCGAGCATTAAAGGGCCAAATTTTTTTAGCCTATGCAGTCGCATAGGCATAAATCAAGGATCGAACCTGCAATTTCCAATTTTCGATATAACTCTTTTGGAACTTGATTGGGACGCGATATAAAAATCTAGAGTCGTCATATTTCGAGGTAGAACGTATTGGGAGGCCAGAAACTACATCATGGAGAAGAATTTGAGTGCAAATAACGAAGAATTTCACGAGGATTTTCAAGATTTATCAAGAATTCATAACCCGGTGTTGTTTTCTCTTCAAAATCTGATGTATTCTTATATTTTCTCTATGTTAGGCTGGATTTTCATGTATTAGGAGATCGATGTACCATGTGATTTGATCTTTAATTTTTTAGTTTTACAATTTGACATTAAAAACACGTTTTGATTGTTTTGAATGATTTATATGCAATTATTGTTTTCGCAATTAAGGACTCATAATTGTGTGAGTTTAGGTGGCTTATTCTTGCATTCGAGAGAATTGGAATAAGTTCGACATAATATAAATCATCGTAGGGTTCGATAGGAGATAGAAATATACCGCTATGTAATACGTTCCAAATCATGTTCCAATTAATTCTCCCTACTTAACTTAAAATGTGTCGTTTTAAATAGTATTATGGCAAGTAAGGGTCATTTCCCATAAATGATTGATGCAATTATGTCAATTGCGCACTAAAAATTCAAATTAATAATAATATGCGAAATAGATTAAATGGGGGGTTTTGGTTTGTTGAACTAAGGAAAACGATAAATTTAAACTAGAAAAGACTTAAAATCTGAAACAAACAAAGTGGTTCTTAGTTGAATGCGAGAAAATGTGATTGGGGGATATTTCATCACCACGAGAATGATTTTCATGTCAATTACCACAATAGATTTTCGTTCTCATAATTAACTATAATTCGAGAATAATTATAAGTTCAATTACCTCAATCTCTTCTTGCATGTTAATCGAATAAAACAAACTCTTTACTTAATCATATTCATTAAACAACCTAGAACAAGCTCTCTAGATTTAATTTAACAAACTCATTACAACAAAAGATATTAATTGAATTAAGGGCAAACTCGCAAGCTCGGTCTACAACTTAAGTTAATCCACATACATTCAATTGAAAATTCTTCATAATCTATCGAAATGTAATTGCTACTAGGTTTTAGAATCAATAACTATTACGTACTACTAATCCCAAAATAGCATTCATCGAAACAATTTAATCATTCAGTTGTACACCTAAACAATCAAGAAGAACAAAATAAACATTTAACCCAATGGATTAAATACATTAATCAAGAGAATTATAAAACACAAATTAATTGAAAATTATAACTCAGGTTTGAATTAATCCCCAATCACAAATATATTTAGTTACCCATAAAATATTCACAAATAACTAAGAATTTCTTACAAAACATTGATGGAAAAAGTGAAAAGAAAAACTTATTGATAAAGAGAGATGGTAGAAAATCCTTCAATATCAATGGGTCATCTTCTCCAAGCTAATGCACCATCTCCATGTTTCAATCTTCCCCAAAATATGTAAGAAAATATAGATGAAAGAAAAAAGAAAAAAATAAAGAAAAAAAAAAGAAACAAGAAGAAGCTGCCCCCTAAAGTTCCAAGAGTCCAAGAATGAAAATCTTGTGTTTGGTTGAATGTTTTAACCTAAAACCTAAAGAAAATTGCAGCATTGGTCTTTGAAATTTTGAAAACAATAAAAAACGGCACGGGTGGTGCCTAGGCACCGGAACGGTGGCGCCTGGGCGCCACAGTTTCTGTTTCTGCTCGAGCTGGGCGCCGCTCGCTGAATTTTTTTTTTTTTTTTAAACATCCCTTTTCAACGTCTTCATGCTTCTTTTATCTTTTTTTTTTATCTTTTCTCGCATAAATACCTTCTAATCATTGTTCAAAGTCGAGTTTTCACCTGCACAATAAAAATAACTAAATTAAGTAATAAATCACTAATGAAACTCACAAATATCTAAGTTTAATGGCCCGGAGTAGTGCAAAAACCAGCACTTATTACATTCCTAAACTTAAATCTTTGTTAGTCCTTGAACAAAGTCGTACAAACACGTAAATTAAAACCAAACGATAATACTATAATAACAAACACTCTAATTGTTAGATAGTTTGCCACTTTGCTTCAAGCCTTACATTATGCACTTATGAAATGTTTATAAAAATGCTACAACAAACACTCTTTAACTTATACCATGCTTGACTTGTGTGTGTGTGGTCATTCCAATTCATCGCAATACATAAGTTGGTGATTTTCCCAACCCTCAATGGTTAAATTTTCCTTTCTCACTCATGGGATGTACACTCCCCCAAACTTGATATTTTCACTTTAGCCCAAGGTGTCAAAAACTTAAGGTTGCCCTCAAATCACTCAATCTTTCCCTCTCAAATTTGGTTGGGTTGAACCGAAAAAATAAATCATCTAGTCATGTATTAGTTCACCAAAAATTTTGAGTGCTTAGACCACAAACTTTTGTTAGGCAAATTACTCACAATCCATCAATTCTTCAACAAAATCACCCTTAGATGCTTATAGCATCCCTTTTATTTTTCTTCATTTTTCCAATGTATATAGTTTTTGCTATGATCCCTAAGGGTAGCCTTCTTCATTCGTAGATCGTCTCCTACACATTGGTGATGCACAAGGCCAAATTACTTAATGCTGACTCACACTCCTTAGGGTAAGCAACTTTTTCATACAGATTTTTTTTTTAATCATGAAATATCAATAGATGGAAAACAATATCTAACTTTCATCTGAAGTCTAAGAACATTCCACAAAATCAATCACTGAGTTGGGAATTAATACAATTTTAAATAATTTTTTTCACAGGTTCAACAACCTCCAAACTTATCCTTTCATTAGTAGAGTAATTGAAGAATTTCTAATAGCATGGTCATTTAAGTTCGTTAACAACCTACAAGTGCATGTGATGAATCTCATGACCCAAGTGCTCAATAAAGAGTCAATCATGGAATAAGTTGATGAAAATAAACAGCACCTAGCATTCATGTTCCCAATTCATAAATCAATGCAATGCAATACTCAAAATGCAATTGGCAAAACTATCAAACAACACAAACAAGCATTAAAAAAAACAAGTGTTTAACCCGAATTTTTAAGTTTTTAGCGAGAACAAAATTAGCACAAACCACAAAATTTCACAAAAAATTTAGCACATACCGCCTCATCCCCAAACTTAAATTGCACATTATCCTCAATGTAAAAGCAAAAAGAAATAGAAAGCGCAAGAGGTTCAAATACTCCCATAGTGGTGATGACGGTGATGGCTGTGATGATGGTTGGGGACCATTGACGACAAAAATTCACAAAAACAAAAATAAGTGTCATCTCTCATGCTTCTTCGATTGGATCCTCCAATCGCATTTCCTCCATGTTTTGTGGTATGAAAGATTTAAAATATGGCTTTAATCGATGCCTATTTACCTTAAACTCTTTCCCAGTCTGAAGGCTTTTGATTTCTACTGCACCATGAGGAAAGACATTAGTAACAACAAAAAGGCCAATCCATCGAGAACGTAATTTACCTGAAAATAACTTGAGGTACAAGTAGAAAAGAAGAACTTTTTGTCCAGCAACAAAAGCCTTTCTTGAAATCTTTTTATCATGGTACGCCTTAGTTTTTTCTTTGTAAATTCTTGAACTTTTATAGGCATCATTTCGAATTTTCGCAAGTTCATTGAGTTGAAGCTTCTTTGATCACCCGCTACACCTAGGTCCATGTTGCATTGCTTGACTGCCCAAAACGCCTTGTGTTCGAATTTAACTGGGAGATGACAAGGCTTATCATAAACTAACCGATAAGGGGACATGCCAATACGTGTTTTGTATGCCGTTCTATAAGCCTAGAGTGCATCATTGAGGTGGAGACTCCAATCCTTTCTATTGGGATTCACAGTTTTTTCGAGGATGGATTTGACCTCTCGGTTAGACACTTTGACTTGCCCACTAGTTTGTGGATGGTAAGGTGTAGCCACTTTATGGGTGATGTTGTATCTTTTCAATAGAGCCCAAAAGGAGCGGTTGCAAAAATGTAGTCCTCCATCGCTAATACTAGCTCTTGGTATTCCAAACCTTGCAAAAATGTTGGATTTAACAAAATCTACAACCACTTTAGAATCATTAGTTCGAGTAGCCCTTGCTTCCACCCATTTTGACACATAATCAACGACAAGAATGATGTAAAGGTTGCCATAAGATGAAGGGAAACGCCCCATGATCTCAATGCCCCAAACATCAAAAATTTCAACAAAAAGTATGGGTATTTGTGTCATTTGATTTCGGGCTCCCAACGTACCTACTCTTTGACATCGATCACAAGATTTGCAAAAGAGGAATGCATCTTTGAATAGGGTGGGCCAATAGAATTCACTTTCAAGCACCTTGAGAGCAGTCATTTTTGCTCCAAAATGTCCACCACATGCATAGGAGTGACAAAAGGTAAGTATTGAATGAAATTTATTTTCATGCATGCACCTTCTTATCAATTGATCCGAACAATATTTCCGCAAGTACGGCTCATCCCACACAAAATCCTTGGTCATAGCCTTGAGTTTTTGACTTTGAGTAGTGATCAAGTCACTTGGAATTTTCTTAGTGACTAAATAGTTCACTACATCCGCAAACCAAGGAGATGTGTCCGTGACGAGAAACAATTGTTCATCGGGGAAGCTTTTTTGCAATGGGAGAGTTCCTCTCTCATGGATAAGGCGACTCAGGTGGTCGGCCACAGAATTTTCACTCCCCTTTTTGTCTTTAATCTCAAGGTCAAACTTTTGTAAGAGAAATATCCATCTAATGAGCTTTTGTTTTGCTTCTTTCTTGGCAAGCAAGTACTTAAGAGTTGCATGATCAGAAAAGACACTTACTTTAGTGCCATTAAGATATGAACGAAATTTCTCTAAGGCAAAAATAACTGCTCAAAGCTCTTTTTCAGTTGTAGAATAATTGAGTTGGGCATCATTCAAAGTTCTTGATGCATAATATATAACATGAGGTGTCTTTCCAACTCGTTGCCCTAAAACGGCTCCCAATGCAAAGTCACTTGCATCACACATCAACTCAAATGGCTTGTTCCAATCTGGTGGTTGAATGATGAGTGCCGATGTCAAAAGTTCCTTCAAGCTTTCGAATGCCTTTTTACAATCTTCATCAAAGTAAAATGGCACCTCCTTTTGCAACAGCCTGCATAGTGGTCTTGCACACTTGGAAAAATCCTTGATAAACCTTCGATAAAATCCTGCATGTCCAAGAAAAGAACGACCCTCTCTCACACTTGTTGGAGGAAATAAAGAACGAATTAGATCAATTTTAGATTTATCAACTTCTATCCCCTTGGAAGAAATGACATGGCCTAACACTATGCCTTGATTAACCATAAAATGACATTTTTCCACAAGTGTGAGATTTTCTAGGCAACTATCAAAGGTATTACCATAAACACTAAAATCGTCCATAAAGACCTCAATGATGCCTTCAATATAATCAGAGAATATACTTATCATGCATCTTTGAAAGGTTGCGGGAGCAATGCAAAGGCCGAAGGGCATGCGCCGGTAAGCAAAGGTGCCAAACGGGCATGTGAATGTTGTTTTCTCTTGATCTTCTGAAGTAATTACAATTTGGTTATAACCTGAATAACCATCAAGAAAACAATAATGAGAATGACCTGCTGACCTTTCCAATATTTGATCAATAAAGGGTAAAGAAAAGTGATCTTTTTAGGTTGCACAATCAAATTTTCTATAATCAATACAAACTCTCCAACCCGTTTGGACCCGAGTAGGTACAAGCTCATTCTCTTCATTTGTCACCACTATGATTCTGGATTTTTTTGGAACAACTTGGACCGAGGTTACCCGCTTGCTATCGGAGATGGGAAATATGACACCAACGTCTAGCAATTTCAAAATTTCTTTCTTCACCACTTCCATCATGGGAGGATTCAAGTGACGTTGTGCTTCTCTTGATGGCTTTGTTCCATCTTCGAGCAATATCCGATGCATGCACATAGAAGGGCTTATCCCCTTGATATCAGCTATTGTCTAACCAATAGCTATTTTATGTTCCTTGAGCACACGGATAAGCCTATCTTCTTAAAGTGTTGTGAGATTCTTTGCAATGATCACCTGTAGTGTTTCTTCCTCCCCCAAATATACATACTTCAACTATTTAGGAAGAGGTTTGAGTCCCAAAGTGGGGGCCTGCATCACCAAAGGTAAAAGTTTCTCTTTAGATATCGGAAGAGTAATATAGGAGAGATCATACCTTGGTGGAATACTTGGTAGTGACTTAAGTGATGCCACGGTTTTAACAACATCCTTGCACACTTGTAAATTCTTGCTTTAACCGGGTGAGATTGTTAGCATCAATGCTTTTAATCAAAGTGGTATCCAATGCATCTACATTTGATAATTCAAAAACTTTTTGTACTAATGAATCTATTATATCAATTGAAAAGCAAGCGTGAACATCACTAGGATACCTTATTGCTTCAAAGATGTTGAAGTGAATAATCTCACCATCAAACTCCATTGTCAATGTACCATCATGCACATCTATTTTTGTACGCGCAGTCCTCATAAATAGTCTTCCCAAGAGCAACAGTGGCAATAAAGATGTTGGTTCATCTTGCATGTCAAGAACGTAGAAATCTGCCAGAAAAATCAATTGATTTACCTGCACCAAAACATCTTCCAACACACCCTTTGGAAATGCATTAGATCTATCAGCAAGTTGAATAATAACAGCGATTTCTTTAAGTGATCCTAGATTTAAGGAAGCATAAATAGAATATGGCATGATATTAATAGATGCTCTTAAATCTAGCATTGCCTTTTCAAACCTAGTATTACCAATAATGCAAGGGATGGTAAAACCTCCAGGGTCCTTACATTTTGGTGGAAGTTTCTTTTGCAAGACTGCTGAGACATTTCATTACCTTTCAATCTATGGTTGTTAGTGCACAAATCCTTGAGGAACTTTGCATAACGAGGCACTTGATAAATTGCATCCAAAAGTCGTATGTTTACTTGAACCTTGCGAAAAGCCTCCAAGATTTCTTTTTCATGTTCATCCTTTTCAGACTTTGCAAACCTGCCAGAAAATGGAGGGTAGGGAACATAAGTAGGAATAGAACTTTTAGATTCTACCTTAGATCCCGCAGTTGGAGTCGTAGCTTCATCTTTTTCACATGCTAAATTCTTCTCTTGCATTGACTCCTCAATTTGATCATTCATTTTCCTTGGTGCCTCTTCCAAAATTTTTCCACTTTTTAGTGTCACGACACTAGCATTTTCTCTCGGGTTGATTGCTTGAGAAGGAAGTTTTCCTGATCCTTGAGCCTCCAATTTACCCACCGTATTGGCCAATTGGCTCACTTGTGTCTCCAAATTCTTGATTGAGGTCTTTGTCTCTTGTTGATTGTATAGTACTAGAAGCCAAGGACTTAACCATATCCTCAAGAGATATCTCTGAACTTTGAGGTAGAGTTTGTTGACAAGGTTGAGGGTGTTGTGGTTGCCTTTGTTGATTGAACCCCCGGGGGATGATTAAACTGTGACTGTGGAGCTATGAAATGATTTCCTCCATAACTGAGATTAGGATGATCTCTAAATCGAGGACTATATGTGTTAGCATATGGATCATATCCCTGTCTCTGTTGCATTGGAAATCCCCCAATGGCATTCGCTTGCTCTGAGATGTTACAGGGTCATATAGAAAGCAAGAGGGAAAGATGTCAATAAAAAGTCATCTTATCGAGCCTTTATAACTCGAGTGAATAACCATATAAGGGTTTAAAACCTGGTTTCCTAAAGACAACTGGTTTGGGAGTTATCGACCTAAAGCTCGTTACAGGGGTTATATAGAAAGCAAATGAGAAGATGACATTAAAAAAATTTTTTAATACAGAATATGATGGTATAAATAAAGCCCTTGGACATTCGGTTGATAAAAATCACACCTTCAAGGCGAGACAAGTAATTTAGTTTAATCTCAAGTGTTGAAGCAATCAAATATAGGAGAGCCTTCACTTGTTAACATGTGAATCTGTGATGGTGGGATTTGTCCAAACAAAGAGAGGGTAAAGACTACAGTCACCTATACCTTCAACATTAAAACACAACCCCGGGATAAGTGAGTGAAAAGAATAAGTTTGGAGAGTTGTGTATCTCTTGAGCGAAGTAAGGATATTTTTAACCATTTTGGGATCGGGATTTAACCAATCATGAGCTTGATACGTTGGCATGACTTTACACACACACGTCAAGCATGCATTCATCAGATAAGGGTTTATTTTCTTCTTGCACTATTGAAATTGTTCCCTATATTGGTCACTGAATTCCAATCCCGAGACTCGGCAGGTTGTCAAGTCATGTTTTGTGTAGAGTTAAATCACTATTTTGTTCGAGGATAAACAAAAGTTCAAGTTTGGGGGATTTGATAAATGTGTTTTTACACACTTATTCGGTCCACAAAACATGATTAATTATTGATAAAATTGGTTGATTATGACTTAATTCTATGCAATTTCATGTTATAGGGCCATATTTATGGATATGATGGAATTCACGAGAAAAAGGAGCAAAATGCACCAAAATGAAAGTTCAGGGACCAATATGCAAATATCCAAAAGATGAACAAAAGGAGAAATCAAAGATTCGATCAAGCCAAGTACGAATTGGAGGTTAACATTGGTCAGGGGAACGAAAAGAAGGAAGAAACGAGGCCAAGAATGTGGAAAATAAAGTTTAAAGACCAAAATCAACGTTCGGGAAAAGGAGAAACCTATGTGGTCACATAGGTTATACCTATGTGATCGCATGGGAACCTCCTGAGCATTAAAGGGCCAAATTTTTTATCGCATAGGCATAAATCAAGGACTGAACCTACAGTTTCCTATTTTCGATATAACTCTTTTGAAACTCGATTGGGACGCGATATAAAAACCTAGAGCCGTCATACTTCGAGGTAGAATGTATTGGGAGGCAAGAAACTACATCATGGAGAAGATTTTGGGTGCAAGTAACGAAGAATTTCGCGAGGATTTTCAAGATTTATCAAGAATTCATAACCCAGTGATATTTTTTCTTCAAAATCTGATGTATTCTTATATTTTCTCTATGTTAGGCTAGATTTTCATGTACTAGGAGATCGATGTACATGTGATTTGATCTTTAATTTTCTAGTTTTACAATTTGACATTAAAAACACGTTTTGATTATTTTGAATTATTTATATGCAATTATTATTTTCGCAATTAAGGGCCCGTAATTGTGTGAGTTTAGGTGGCTTATTCTTGCTTTTGAGAGGATTGGAATAGGTTCGACATAATATAAATCATCGTAAGGTCCGATAGGGAATAAAAATATATCGCTATGCCATGCATAAATTTTTAAGTGTTCACAAAACAGCATGCATTTTTATATATACACTTGTCATAGAAATATAGGTCGGTGGTATATAAAAATAGGTTCAATACATCTCGAGAGAGAGTGTTGGATAGATTTATGAGCATTGATTCATCAACAATTTAAGTGTGTTGTTACATTGTGAAATTAGGGTGTAAAGTGATAATTGTATGGGAAATCGTGATCCTAGTACTTTTAATTTTCATTGAATACAACCAATTCGCGTTCTAAACATATAATTTGCATTTTAATTCATCAAAATATCGTTTTTCATACTGAGTTCATTCCAATCATCAAGTTTGCATAACTAGGGTTTACTAAATTAGGGTTTTTCTAATAATAAATTCCATTTTTGACATATTTGTTTCGATTAAGGCTAAAATAGTTAGAATTGAACTACTCAATCTCTGTGGGATGATACTCGAACCTTAACATTCCACTTTATTACTTGTTAACGAACCGTACACTTGCAGTGATTTTAAATTGAAAGAAAATATTACTTTTCATGCTTTGGCACTGGATGTTCACAAAATAAGTAGCGTGTAATTGTGTGAAGTCAATAACGGACGTTTGTTGGATTCTTTCTCCTCTTAGGCCCTTTCAAAAGAGAATTAAGTATTTCTCGATCGTAAATACTTGAACTAGCTATTTATCGTTTAAGAATTCTTATTTGAGCATTTCATACCATCCATACAAGGGCAATACCCAAGTGACTGACCCTATTTTATTAAATATATCATTTCTTGCTATGAAGCTTGTAAACCCATTGTGGATACTACATTATGAACACCTGATAATATATTTAGAATTTCTTCTATTGTTTCCTTAGTAGTTGAATAAGTAATTAAAGAATAATATAATTGAGGTAAGATATATTAACCAATCGGCTTTAAGGACCCGTTTGACCTGACTTTTTCTTCATATAAAAGAGTTTTTTAAAGAAACTACATTAATTTTGTTTGAAAAATAATTTTTAAAAGAAATTCTTATTCCGAAAGTACTTTTAGGAAAAACTATGTTGGACCAACTCTCTATAAAAGACCTTCTAATTAGCCAAATGGGTCTAAAAATAGTTTTTAGATTTTAAAAGTTGTTTTTGACTTTTCAAAAGTCATGTCAAATAATGCCAATAAGCAATATAGCTTTTAGTTAGAATAGTTCTTAAGGCCTTGTGTTTGCATATCTTTGAGAAGCCAAAAAGAGATTTTGAGATCAAAAAGTTACTCTTGTACATTTTTGGCTAACTGTAAAAAACTATTTCTTTTAATTAGATGAGTTTTTAGAAGAAATTGATTCAATATAGCTTATTCTAGAAGCTCTTTTAAAATTAAGTTTTCAGACACTAATTAATTTAGCGTTTTAAAGAAGCTCTTCTACAAAAAGTAAAAGTTATGTCAAATGGATCATAAGACAAATCCAAACCTTAATAGCAATCATAATAAATAATAAAAATGTATATCACAAATCACTCAAATGATATTTTGTGTATAAATGCTTAAGTTACTTTTATTTATATGTTTTGAGAGATCTACAAGCAGCAAGTACTATTCACTTATGTAAGTAGTTACTTATGACAAGCAAACATTGGCAATACATTAATACATATATGTGTTGTGTGAAAGTAAGTCGAGCAATGCTAGATTCCACATTCAAGCATTATTCTTTCTTGGCAATTATTTTTCACCAATAAAATCTATTCTACAGATAACTTGAGACGGATGGGGACATGTGAAGATTTAAAAAATATATTTTGAAGACATTGTTGATTAACCATGTTTGGACAAAGTTAAGAACTAATTTAAAGTTTTTTGGAAAATGCCAAACGACCCGCGAAGATGACCTAATGGGTGATCATGCACTCACATGCCCGATGTGAGTCCCCCATGAATAAAATAATCCTGACCTCCATGTGTGTATGGTGTGTCAACCCTGTATTCATTCTCGTGAGTACTGTAGCACGGCTGAAGTTTTTTTCTTTGCAAAATATGTTTGGAGTTTTTTCAACATTACTTTCTTTTTCAATAAAATATTTTTAAAGCTTGAAGAAATTTCGACTGTACTTAAAATTAAATGAAAAAGTTTTAAAATAATTTTTTTATCAGTAAAAACTAGAAATAAGTAAGTTATTATTAAATTTGAAAGTAAGATAAAAGTTACTTAAAATGTAATTTTACTTTCTTTTAAGCACAACCAAACATGATTCAAACTGCCCAAATGAGAGTAAAATTAGAAAAAATGAAAAAAAAAAAAAAAAATTCATACTCGAGGAGGCTCTATTTTGAGGCTTATTTTCAGAAAGGTTAAGAAAAATTGATCGTGTTTAAACTTAAGACCGTTTTCATTTCTATTCAATATTTACAGAAAAGGTTCCTTCAAAAAAAAATAATAAGAACTTATTTTTAAAATGTTACTTAGAAAAATAAAATAAAATAAAATTTTATTTTAAAATAAAAAAATTCTTTAACTTTTTTGGATTTATTTTATATATATAATACAAAGTTATCGTTTTACCACTTTTAAAATTAGTAAAAATGGTGAAAAGAAATTGAATGATCATGGTGAAATGTTATATGAAATTAGGTGACCCTAGTGAAATATTATATGAAATTGGATGACTATAGTAAAATCAAATCAAATTAGATGGTTATGGTGAAAAAAATTAAATTAAGTGGACATGTTGAAACCAAGTATAAAGTTGACTGATCCTTGTTAGATTTAACTCATTTTGAAAGTGTTTCTAAATAGTTGGCTTAGTGTCTATATAGTGTGTGTATAAACCACATTATTTTAAAAGAGTGTATTTTTGAATGGTAGATTGATGAAGAATGAGTAATTAAAAAAATTAAATTTACATAAAATATTATTTTATTAAAAAATGTGTGATTGAAATTTTTTTTTTTTTTTTTTTTTTTTCCAAAGATTACGGCACACACAAGACCATAACAAAACTTTAGTCTAGCCAATGTTAGAAAAAGCAAGATTGCTGAGGTCACCTCATACGTCTTCTTTGAACTGGTCCACTTGGTAATTAATCCGAATCTATCACTTATCAACTTAAAAATTTTTATTTATTGATTCTTAGCGGACAAGTTAGGCTCCCTCTTCTATATAATAATAAAATAAGGCTCAACACTGGAGAGTGAAAATACAGCATAGATTGAAAATCAAAGAGAGTACAATGGCAGAAGTGAAGCTTATTGGTGCTTGGGGAAGCCCATTTTGCTTCAGGATCGAGGTTGCTCTGAAACTTAAGGGTGTTGAATATGAATTCATAGACCATGATGTACACAACAAGAAGTCCCCTTTGCTGTTAAAGTACAACCCAGTTCACAAAAAGTTCCCTGTGTTAGTACACAATGGCAAGCCAATTTGTGAGTCTCTGGTGATTCTTGAATATATTGATGAAACCTGGGAAAAAGGCCCTTCTCTTTTGCCTAAAGATCCTTATGAGAGAGCCATGGTGCGCTTCTGGGCTAAGTTGTTAGATGAAAAGGTACATTTTTATGTATGATAAACTAAACATGTAACATGGTCATGTAATGTTGCTACTTGTGCATTCAACAACTAACGATGGTTCTATTTTTTGTACCTTTTTTAGTGTTTGCCTGCATTGCGGAAAGCTTGTTTGAGCAGAGGAGAGGAGCAAGAGAAGGCCAAAGAAGAATCGACAGAGATTTTGAAATTTCTCGAAGGCGCACTTTCGGGCAAGAAATTCTTTGGGGGTGACAATATTGGAATGGTTGATATAGTTGCAAATTTCATATCATATTGGTTTATAATTGGGCAAGAATTGGCAGGATTACAAGTGTTGACTAAAGAGAAATTTCCAAAGTTAGATGAATGGATGGATGAGTACCTAAACACTACCATTATAAAGGAAAATTTGCCTCCCAAAGATAAGTTGACTGCAATGTTCCAAGCTCGTTTTGAAGCTGCTGCTGCC
>NW_019264892.1:270331-337869 GCF_002742605.1 Olea europaea var. sylvestris
GTTTTGTGTATATATATATATATATATATATATATATATATATATATATATATCTTATTTTGTAGCACGAAAAATAATCAAATGTGGAAAATATATTTAATTAATTTTTAGCACAATCATGGGAAACATGTTAGGCTACATGTTATATTCCTCCTCCTTTTTCTTTTTTTTCTTTTTTTTTTGATAACGGGGGAACCCGCAGTCGCTACCTTTTGGGTGCGCACTGGGTAAAATCTCGGACTGACGCAATAGTCTGCAAATTACGCCAAATAGATAAATCGTACTAGGCAAGCCTTATTCGACGGGCTCGATCGAGAAAGTGTTGATAGGGAGAATCGAATTTGTGACCAAAAACTTCCACATTCAATTATTTCACCAATTCGATCACCCCATGAGGAGCACATGTTATATTCCTTAATTGTATGGATAGTTGACCTCATTAGCAAAGTTATAGGAGAGGGATGATAGAGAATAATTAGACGAGAAATTTTAGAAATTTGATTAATTTTCTTTTGTATATAGGATTTGTTGCCTAGTCGCCACAGAATTTATCAATATAAAATTTGAAAAATTCTTTGTAAAGAGAACTTCTGCAAGTTATCTCCAGTCTGTTGACATTTCCCCTTCGTATTGAAAATGCTAAGCAACAATAATAATTGTTATAATTCCTACCTAAAAGGGATTCTAAATAGACCTCATTGACTTTGTAACCATTTCCTTATTTCTCATATAACTTGTGGCCTGTGTACCTGTTGGTGTCCACTACAAATAAAGGACTATCAAAAGACCAGATTTTACGTGGTTGATATTTTTAATTTATGTTACATTCAATACATTGAGACTCATTGTCCATAGATAAAGAAGAATCGTTTCAACATAAAAAACAACTAAGAATTTCTATTTGACGCAACGTAGCATGAGCGAGCAAACTTTGTTCTTATAAAACGATAGTTTTGCAATGGATGATTGATGAAAGATTAATGAAGATTTTTAATAGACTTTCATAAAGATTAATGAAATGTATAGTTGAAAAATTGTGGATCTTATGATTGCAAATAAATTTGAGGAAAAGTGTGTTTTAGAAAATGGGTATGAAAATACTTCTCCATATTTTGGTTAACTTTTAAAATAATAACATTTAACACGTTTGGTACCTATTCTTTAAAACTTATTTTTCATCGAACTTATTTCAACCACACATTTTTATTATAAAATATTTTTGCACACGAACCCATTTCTACTGATAAATCAACTCTTCAGTTAACTTGGGACAGATAATTAAGGGAAATAGGGTGTATGTAGATTAAAGAAAAAAGAACAACATTGTAGATTAAACATGTCTGGATAAACTTAAAAAATCTAATTTAAATTTTTTTTCTGCCAAATATGTTTTTAGTTTTTTCAGATTACGTTCTTTTTTTGTAAAATTTTGTTGAGACTCGAACCCGATTCTATTGCTGCCTACATTTTCATGTTAAACGTATTAGTGAAAATGCGCTTTTTCTAGTGGGGTGCTTCAACTCGATGGTGACATCTGTCTTAATATTGGTCGTTCGAATTGGAATGTTGAACGTGTTGACTATATTCATTGGTGCTTGTTCATTTGTTTATAGACAAACAAATATTTAAGTTTGAGTGCGTTTGATAAGTGTATTCTATACACTTATTTGGATGTAAAAATATCGACATTTAATAATTCTTTAAGTAATTATAACCTAATTTATTTTATATTTTATTTATTAGGTAAAATTCGATGGTTGAAAGTTGAATTGAAAGAAAGAAGCGAAAAATGACAAAGTACAAAGTTAAATTGCAAAAATCTTATGGTTGATTTGGAACACAAGAGATACTTTGTAGATTAATAGGAGTCAGTTGGACAATTAGAAGTCTAAAAGGAATTGAATATGATCAAAATACTACCATATATTGACTTTCAAACACTTAAAATATCTTCTAAATTTTTAGTCAAAGATTGAGATCTATTTTTGGCATAGAAAACATCCAAATTGGAAAAATTTTAAATTTAGTAAAAATGTAACCCTTTGAGTTAGCTTTTCAATGCATTTTGAATCAATTCAATCGGATATCAAGAGACAAAGTTATGATCAAAATTCTGACTGTCGTACAGAGACAAAAAAATCCACACGCGAATGTAAGTTTCATTATTCAATTATAACTCTTTTGGAAACCAATTTGGACATGATTTTCAACCAATTTGCGACTCCTACAAATACCTAACAGCATAATACATTAAAGAACATCTCGTACATCTCTGATATACATATTATACTCCAATACTCTTCAATTATTATCATCAAATGAGGAAAAATTATAGTTTATTTTTTTAGATAATTGAAGGGGAATTGCAAGAATACAATCAAATGAAGATTCAAACTTGGTGTTGGGGCAAAAAAGAGGGCATGAGTGGAGATTCATTGGGAAACCTTTGAATATATTCAAGATTACAAGATACATCTTCATCTTCCCAATTTATCAAAAATTCAGATTATGTCTTTCCACTTAAATATGATTTTTTTGTAATTTTAATATATTAAACTAGTTTTATACATTGCTAGGATGTGATGAACCATTGTTATAATATTTTTTAGTTTTTAATTAATTATTTTGACTTTAATTTTGTTTGATTTTTGTGGATTTTTATTATCGTTTTTATCATTATTTTCAATTGTTTAATCACCAATTGAATTGTTAGTGGATTTTATTGTTATTGAGAGAGACATTAGGATTGAAGCACAATATAATAAACATTGTAATGTTCGATAGAGGAAAGAGATATACTTCTAGACTTTGCCCTTGTTCGAGCCCCATTTTTGTCCAAAAAAATAAAATTTTGAATAGTGTATTGATAGGAAATATGTGGTTAAACAATAAAGAAAAGTTTTGAATTCGCATGTAATATTATTTTATTGAAGAATATTTGATTAAAATGGGTCAAAATACTGTTTAAGAATTCTTTTTTTTTTTTTTTTCAAAAAAAAGGGCTCAAACAAGGGCTTTATATGATTTCAATAGGTGTTCGAACACTTGTTAATGCATTTATCATATTTGCATATTTCATTGAAAGATAAAAGGGTCATATGAGGGAATATTTTTGATTGCTATCGAGAAAAGCTTTCAATTAAATTAGAAACAATGATGAACATGAATGATTTCAAATTATCAATTTAATTGTTAGAATAAAAATGGAATAATAAAGTGGATTCGAAATCTTAGCAACATTTTCACATATTTGAAAAAAAAAAACCATTAAATTGCTTTCTAATTTAATTGATAATTTAGCTATTAGTATAGAAAACTCAAGATCTATTTGTTATCGATTAAGGTTGCTATTAATTTAAACTCGATCAAATACATAGTCTTCGTGGATTCAACACTCTATTCACTACTTTATTACTTTTTCATAATCTCATCCACTTGCAAGAAATCAAACGATCAAATTTTTGCCTCTGTTGCTGGGACTATTGTTTTTTATAAGTTTTAGTTAATTTTAACTTTAATCTGAATTTTATTTCTTTAGTTTAGTATTATATTAAATTTTTTTTACAGTATTTCTTGATTCCTTTTTCAGGACATTGTATACGAAGTTCAAGAGCTGGTGATCTTGCTTAATTTGACCCGAAGATTAAACCAACATTTATCATTCGAAAAATACAACAGTTGGAAACGCACAAAAAACAGAAAAATGAAGTCATGACAGAGTAAAATCCGAATCAACTAGCAATTGGGGCTAATCTGGGTGTATCACAACCGCATGAAGTTGCAGCTAATGAAAATGTTAGGTTGATGGGAGAGTATATGGTTTAACCATTCATAGAGAGCCAATCAACTATCATATATCCGACATTTGATCAACCAAATTTCCACTTGAGAACAGATATGATCAACCTGTTTCAAAATGCACTATAATTCTTTGGGAGCCCTACCAAAAATTCCAATGCTCATATATCAAGATTTTTGGACATGTATACAACAATAGAATGCCTAGGGCTTTCAAGTGAGCAATTCGTCTGAGTCTTTCCCATACACATTGAGAGATTCAACGAGAGAATGGTTAGACATCTGTCCGCCTTAAAGCATCACTATATGGAACCAATTGAGTCGAAAGTTCCTTAATAAATATTGACTGCCGAAGAAAATCGTAAAGCTAAGGGATGAGATTACCACCTTCCAACAACTAGACTCATAATGCTACTTAGAGGCATGGAAACGATACAAAGGTAGACTACGCTAATGCCCACAACATGGAAGGTAGAAGTGGCTTCAAATATAATATTTTTACATTGGTTTTGAGCCGGGCTAACATAGACCCTGCATGCGATGGTTTCATCACAAAAAGAACCGCAGTTCAAGTCTAACAAGTTTGGAGGATTTGACATTCACTAGTGCACTTTGGCCTACTGAAAGGACGAGTGGAAGGAAAGTTGTTAGGGTATTCGAAGTTGACTCTCTAATAACAATTTCAGCACAGTTGGCATTACTGGCACAGAAGGTGGATCAGATGAGTGCAACACAAACAGTGGGATTGAAATGCAAACATTGTGAGGGAACCACAAATGCGTTGATTGTAATGTAAGGTCTTCTTTTGTTCAAATAGTAGAGGATGTGAACTATACTCAGAATTTTCGAAAGTAATAGCACAATCCAAATCCTAACACCATTACCCAGGCATGAAAAAAAACGCAGACTTTCAGTGGAATAATAATCAGGGGGCTCAAACTGGAACATTACATGCTGCACTGCCAGGTTTCCAGTAGAATGAGAAAACATCTTCATTAGAAAATCTTGTGACTAATTTGACAGAGATCTCTACTCAATATATGGAAAGAACAGACAAGACTTTACAAGTTCAGGAACTGCTATCAAGAATTTAGAAAATCAAATGAGACAAATAACAAAAGTACTCTTAGAAAGACAACAAGGAGCACCGCCAAGCAACACTGAGACAAATCCTAAACAACAGGTAATGGCAGTAAAGTTAGTAAAGAGTGAGGAGATTGAGGCAATCACTAAACGTAGCAGGACTTAACTTTTAGAAATCACAAGCGAGAGATGGGTGACAGTAAATAAAAAGGTACCTTCCACAGATGAGAAGCGAGTGGATATATCTGAACTGCTAGACGAAGTAGTTGTATATCAAAAGTCAGAAAATCTACAGGTTAAGGCAATCATTACTATCAAACCTTATGTACTTCCTATTTCATTTCCACGGAGATTGCAAAAAAGGAAGCTCAATGATCAATTCGAGAAATTCTTAGATATGCAAAAGAAGCTTCATATCAACATTCCATTCGTCGATGCAATTAGATAGATCCCAATATATACAAAGTTATTGAAAGACATGATATCTAAGAAAAGAAAACTTCCAGACTGGGAAGAAATGGCATTGACCGAGGAAAGCTGTGCGAGACTACAAAATAAATTGCCACCAAAACTAAAGAATCCAGAGAGTTTCACTTTACCCATTTCACTAGGCAAAGGATTTCATTTTAATGCTTTATGTGATATAGGTGCAAGTGTTAATCTTATTCTATTGTCTACTTTCAAGAAACTAGGAGTTTGGGAAGTCCAAGAATCGAATATGACGCTGTAGCTGGCAGATAGAAACATCATATTCCCATGGGGCAAGGTTGAGGATGTACTCATTAATGTTGGAGAGTTGATATTCCCTACAGACTTCATTGTTATTAATCTCGGAGATGACCAAGAGGTGCCAATAATCCTAGGATGACCTTCTTTAGCAACAAGCCGAACACTGATTGACATGGAGAAGAGCGAACTTAAGTTAAATTATGATTTTGTTTGAAGACAAACAAATGTTTAAGTTTAAGGGTGTTTAATAAGTGTATAGAATACATTTATTTGGACTTGAAAATATTGATATTTAATATTTCTTTAAGCAATTATAGTCTAATTTATTATATATTTTATTTATTAGATAAAACTCAATGATTGAAAGTTAAATTGAAATAAAGAACCTAAAAATGACGAAGTACAAAGTTTGAGGACCAAATTGCAAATATCCAATGATTGATTTGGACCACAAGAGATACTTTGAAGATTGATAGGAATGAATTGGATGCAATTAGAAGTCTAAAACGAATTGAATATTATCAGAATATTACCATAAATCAACATTCAATCACCTAAGATATCTTACAGATTTTTAGTTAAAAATTGCATTTCGGCATAGAAAACGTCCGAATTGGAAAAATTTTATTTTCTAAAATAATTGTAACCCTTTGAGCTAGCTTTTTAATGCATTTCAAATCAACTCGATCGGATATTGGGAGACAAAGTTATGATTAAAATAATAATTACTATGTAGAGACAAAAAATCCGCGCGCGAAAGTAACTTTCCTTATTTGATTGGAACTCTTTTAAAAAATTAATTTGGATGTGATTTCCAACCAATTTTTTACTCCTACAGATACCTAACAACAGAATACATTAAATAACATCTCTTTCATTTCTCCTATACATATTATACTCCAATACTCATCAATTATTATCATCAAATGACGAAAATTCATAATTTTTGTAAGAAAAATTGAAGGGGACTTGCAAGAATTCAATCAAGTGAAGATTCGAACTTGGTTTTTGGGCAAAGAAGAGAGGGCACGTGGAGATTCATCGGGAAGCAATTAAAGAAATTCAAGATTTCAAGATTTATCTTCATCTTCTCAATTTATAAAAAATCCAGGTTATGTATTTCCTCTGAAATATGATTTTTTGTAATTTCAATATATTATACTAGTTTTATATATTGTTAGGATGAGACGAACTCTTGTTATGACATTTTCAGTTTTTAATTAATTATTTTGACTTTAATTTGGTTTAATTTGTGGATGTTTATTATCGTTTTTATCATTATGTTCAATTATTTGATCATCAATTGAATTGTTAGTAGATTTTATTGTTATCGAAAGAGACATTAGGATTTAAGCACAATATAATAAACATTGTAAGGTTCGATGGAGATACACCTATATGCTTTATATGATTTCAGTAGCTGTTCTAGCACTTGTTAATGTATTTATCATGTTTGCATCTTTCATCGAGAGACAGAAGGTTACATGAGATGGATAGATTTGATCACTATCGAAAGAGACTTTCAATTAAATTAGAAATATTGATTACTATGAATGATTTCAAATTATCAATTTAATTGTTACGCAAAAATGGAATAATAATGAGGATTCGATATCTTAGCAATACTTTCAAATATTTGGAAAAAAAAACTATTATATTGCTTTCTAGTTTAATTGATAATTTAGAGATTACTATAGAAAACTCAAAATATAGTTGCTATTTAATTAATGTTGCTTTTAATTTGAACTCAATCAAATATACAATTTTTGTGGGTTCGACACTCTATTAACTACTTTATTATTTGTTCACGATCCCATCCACTTGCGGGAAATCAAACGATCACAAATCCAAATAAAATTGTATAGCACAAATCACTCAAATGATATTTTGTTTATAAATACTTAAATCACTTTTTATTTACATATTTTGAGGGATCTACAAGTAGTCAAGTACTATTCACTTATGTAGGTAGTTACTTATAACAAGCAAACATGGGGCACTACATTAATACATATATGAGCTATGTGAAAATAAGTCGAGCAATGTTAGAGTCCACATTCAAGCGTTTTTCTTTCTTGGCAATTGTTTTTCACTGATAAAATCTATTATCCAGATAACTTGAGACGAATGATTAAGGGACGGGGGTATGTGAAGATTTAAAAAATATATTTCGAAGACATTGTTGATTAAACATGTTTGGAAAAACTTAAAACTAATTTAAAGTTTTATTTATTTATTTATTTATTGGCAAAATATGTTTGAAGTTTTTTAAACATTACTTTCTTTTTCAATAAAATGATTTTAAAGCTTGGAACAACTTCTACTAAACTTAAAATTAAATGGAAAAGTTTTAAAATAATTTTTTATCAGTAAAATCTAGATATAATTAAGTTATTATTAATTTTGAAAGTAAGGTAAAAGTTACTTAAAATGTAATTTTACTTCCTTTTAAATACAACCAAACATGATTCAGACTGTCGAGATGAGAGTTAAAATAGAAATATGAAAATATATCATACTTGAGGAGCCTCTATTTTGAGGCTTATCTTGAATTTTCAGAAGGGTTATGAAAGATTGATCGTGTTTAAATTTAAGACCCTTTTCAATTCTATTCAATATTTAAAAAAAAAAAAAAGTTAAAAAATAATAAAAACTAATTTTTTTAAAAAAATTAAGTTGTTTAGAAAAATAAAATAAAATAAAAATTTATTTGAAAATAAAAAAATGTTTTTTTTTTTAAATTTATATAAAATAAAAGTTATCGTTTTACCTCTTTTAAAATTAGTGAAAATGATGAAAAGAAATTGGTGATTATGGTAAAATGTTATATGAAATTAGATGATCATGGTAAAACATTATATGAAATTGGTTGATTATAATGGCATTAAGTAATTTTGAAAGTGTTTCTAAATAGTTGTGTCTTAGCGTCTATATGATAAGACTTTAGTCTAGTCAATGTCGGAAAAAACAAAGATTGCTGTGATCACCCCATACGTCTGCTTTGGAGGGGTCGGTCCAATTGGTAATATCTACCACTTGGTCAACTTACAAATGTTTATTTACTGTATTAATATATTCATTGATTCTTTGCGGATAAGTTAGCCTCCTACTATATATAATAAGGCTCAGCCCTGGAGAATGACAATACAGCACAATATAGACTGAAAATCAAAGGAGAATACGATGGCAGAAGTGAAGCTTTTTGGTGCTAGGGTAAGCCCATTTAGCTGCAGGATCGAGGTTGCTCTGAAACTTAAGGGTGTTGAATATGAATTCATAGACGAAGATTTACACAAGAAGTCCCCTTTGCTGTTAAAGTACAACCCAGTTCACAAGAAAGTTCCTGTGTTAGTACACAATGGCAAGCCAATTTGTGAGTCTCTGGTGATTCTTGAATACATTGATGAAACCTGGGAAGAAGGCCCTTCTCTTTTGCCTAAAGATCCTTATGAGAGAGCCATGGTGCGATTCTGGGCTAAGTTCTTGGATGAAAAGGTACATACAGTTATGTTCGATATACTAAACATGTAACATGTTCGTATAATGGTGCTACTTGTGCATTCAACAACTAACGATGTTTCTATTTTTTGTATGTTTTTTAGTGTTTGCCTCCAATGTGGAAAGCTTGTTGGAGTATAGGAGAGGAGCAAGAGAAGGCCAAGGAAGAATCGACTGAACTTTTGAAATTTCTCGAGGGCAAATTTTCGGGCAAGAAATTCTTTGGGGGTGACAATATTGGAATGGTTGATATAGTTGCCAATTTCATATCATATTGGTTTATAATTGTGCAAGAATTGGTAGGATTACAAGTGTTGACTAAAGAGAAATTTCCGAAATTAGGTGAATGGATTGATGAGTACCTGAACTCTGACATTATAAAGGAAAATTTTCCTCCCAGAGATAAGTTGACCGCCATTTTCCAAGCTCGTTTTGAAGCTGCTGCTGCTGCCGGTGGTGGTGGTGGTGGTGGCAGCGGCGGAGGTGCATCCAAATGAAATCTAAGTAGCTAATTACTTCATGTTTTGATATTGAACTCGAAATCATGAATAAAGGGAATTATGATTGCCTTTCTATTGAAGAAACTATGCATAATTTGAGTTCTTGTCTGTTGTTTTTTGTACCTTTCTATCAATGTTTAGCCTTTATATTTTGTATGAAACATATATATATAAATAAATAAATAAATATATATATATATTTTGTATCAAGAACAATAATCAAATGTGGAAAATATAAGTGATTAGTTATATTTCATGATTGTGTAGTGACATTAGCATAATCATAGGAAACATGTTAGGCCACATGTTATATTCCTTAGCGTCCGTTTGGTTCTCACTATTCCACATTATAATGAGATGAATAATAATTTTTTGAAAAATGTGTGATTAAAATAAAAGAAATTTTTTTTGAATTATGTGTAATATTATTTTATTGAAAATTGTGCAGTTAAAAAGAAGAAAGAGAAAAAATGGATTATAATTTAATTGTATAGATAGCTGACCTTGTTAGCATAATTATAGGAGAGAGGCGATAGAGAATAATTAGACGAGAAACTTTAGAAATTTTTTTTTTTTTTTTTTTTTTGCGTATAGGATTTGTTGCCTAGTCGCTATGTAGAATTTATCGATGAAATGTGAGCCCGTTTGGTATGAATTAAAATTTGATTTTAATCTAAATCCAAGTCAAATAATCAATATTAACTACATCTTTTATGGGTGCCACAACTTTTTAACAATACATTTCAAAAACTCCTATCAAAATATACTAAAAAATCTAATTTCAATTCTCATCAAACACCCTCTATATGAAATTTCACAATTCATTGTAAATAGAACACAAGTTATCTCCAATCTATTGACATTACCCCTTCGTATTAAAATGCTAAGCAAATTAATTGTTATAATATCTACCTAAAAGTGGTTCTAAATAGACCTCATTGACTTTTTTACCATTTCCTTCTCATACAATTTTTGGCCGGCTGTACTTGTTGATGTCCACTACAAATAAAGGACCATTAAAGACCAAGCGATTGTTTGAGCCCCATTATGCCCATGTTTGTCATTCTTCAATTATTTAGCTCCCGTTTCGCCCTAATTATATTTTATTTTTCTTTCTTCTATTTTTAATCACACAATCTTTTATAAAATAATATCAAACGTAAATCAAAATTTTTTACTTCTTTTTCAACCACTCATTTTTAAATAAAAAACTATTCCACCCATTTTTACTTCAAAAAAATGGGGGCCAAACAGACTTAAATTATTTGGTACAGTACAATTCTCCACAACATATTCATTCAATAGAATATTTCACACACAAATCAATAAAGTTTTCTTAATTTTTAACTATACATTTTTCAAAAAAAAAAATACTATTCAATAACTAATTATTTCCAAATAAATTCCATCAAACGGGCTCAAAAATACACTTTGAAATAGTGATTTGATGAAGAATGTACCATTAAAAAATAAAAAAAAAATTTGAATTTACGTGTAATATTATTTTATTGAAAAATGTATGGTTAAATATAAGAGAGAGAAAATGCATTTTGAAAATAATGGGAACCAAACAAGGGCCAGATTTTATGTCATCGGCATTTACAATACATCAACTCATTGTCTATGGATAAAGAAAAATCATTTCAACATAAAAAACAACTCAAAGAATTTCTGTTTAATATAACACAGTGTGAATTTCGAGCAAACGTTATTCTTATAAAATGATAATTTTGCAACGAATGACTAATGAAGATTTTTAGTAGATTTTGATAAAGATTGATGAAATGTATAATTGAAAAATTAATAAGATTTGTGGATATCATCAAATGTATGATTGCAAATGAAGGAAAAATGAGTTTCATAAAATGGTGTAACAATACTTTTTCATATTTTGATTAACTTTTAAAATAATAACATTTAACACATGTTTGGTACATATTATTTAATACTTATTTTTCATCAAAATCATTTCAATGACCTAGGGATGTTCATCTATCACTACTTCATCTCTCTCAAATTAGGTACATAGATGAATTCGGAGACGAACATGTCCAAATATTCTCCAAAAAATCACTTTTTGCAAAATTAACTTTGAATTCATCCATTTGCGAGCGAATTATGAGATAAAAAATAAAGTTCATTGAAATGATATGACATAGTATAAAATTAAAAAAAAAGAAAAAAGAAAAAAAAGGATTTTAGGGCTGTTTGATGGAATTTACTTGGAAAGAATGAGATATGGAATAATATCTATTTATTTATTATTATTATTTTATTTTTTTGAGAATGTAAGGGAACTTTATAAACTTGTACATGGAATATTTTATTGAGTGAATGTGTGATGGATAATAATATTGTAGCTAACAATTTAAATTTTTAAAGGATGATAATTAAAGACTTAAATACCAAATTATTTTTCAAATAGAAAATTAATTTCCAATATTTAAAATACTCAAACTTCGTTATAATTGTAGAGTAATTCAGTCTTCAACATAAAGTTCATGTTTGTTCCTCATTTTTTAAAACTTCTTTTGTTTTTTTCGAACTCATTTTTAACAACACATTCTTCTAAAAAAATTTAGATCCATAAAATTTTTCTACCGTTTCACAATATCTATTCTCTAAAAGTCTCTAGCAAACGGGCAAAATTTCAAATGAAAACCTTTTTCATACCAAACATAAATGTTTACCATTTTTCCACCTGTAATTCAATTATAGCCATGTGAGAAGTTGATTTTTTGAAAAGTGATTTTGTGAAATGTATAGTTGAAAATAAGTAGGAAAAAAATATTTTAAAAATTAAAATCAAACAAGGCTATAGTGTAAAATATTATGGTCAAATCATGTTCTGGGCATTTCCATTCTCTTTAAACCCATTAAAGACTTCGTTTATTTTCTATTGATATTTTTGCAGAAAGCCCATCAGATTTAGGACTTCAAGATAAAGATAGATTAATGTTGAAGAGTGAAGGAGGAGGTAGGTGAGATCACCCCATACGTCAGCTTCCAATTTCCAAGAGGAAAAGGTGCAATTAAATTACTCGTTCGCTATATATGATCCCATTTCATTGTTATTATTTGAAAGAAATATATTTTTAAATATTGATTTTTTTTAAAAAAAATGTGTGGGAAAAAAAGAAAAAATTTTGAATTTACGTATACTATTATTTTATTTTAAAGTATGTGATTAAAAAGAGAACAGAGAAAAATATATTTTAAATAAAATGGAGCTCAAACATTATTGTACATAAATATATTTTAAGCAAGCAAGTATAAACAAACACCACAAACCTACTTCAATCAATGTTGGTAACTTGATGAAATTGCAAAAACATAAATAATGTTATGAAAAGAGAGAAAAAGAAAAGAGAATATAAGAGTCAAAACTCAAAAATGTGTATTTTATTGATAATAAACGTATGTATTTATAGAGTCTAAAATAAGAGTTACAATTGAATGAAATAGATTATCTGAACCAGAAAAGACCTATCTATAAATTATGATAATACTAAATAATTATCTCATTATTTCACAACACATTTCTTTGATGATTATTTGTACAATAGCTGCCTCATTAAAAACCTTGTTTGATAAAACCCAATGAAAAAATCAAACAAAGGAAAAAAAGAGTATAGTTAATTGTTAATATTTTGGAGTATAGAGAAAATACTGCCTCATTTAAATCGTGTTAGAAAAATCGAGTGAAACAAACCTATATTAAGGAAAAAATTATAGATACCCCCCATAAAAATCACTAGGAATTTTTGAATCGACACATTCCAATCTTGTCAACCAATTTCTTGAATATAGATGTTGGTAATGCGTTTGTAAATAAATCAACTATATTGTCATTTGAGCGAATTTATTGAATATCAATGTCGTCATTCTTCTGAAACTCTTGCGTATGAAAGAATTTTGGAGAAATGTGTTTTGTCATGTGACCTTTGATATAGCCTCATTTGAGTTGTGTAATACAAACTGTATTGTCTTTATACAAAATTATTGGATTATCTTTTGTTAAAGTTAACCCGCTTGATACTTGGATATGATGGGTCATGTTCCTTAACCATACATATTTTCGGCCTGCTTTATGAATTACAATAATTTTAGAATGATTTGAGGATGTTGCCGTAAAGATTGCTTCACAAATCTCCATGATATAATCGTTCTTCTACGTGTAAACACGTATCCTGTTTATAATTTAGCTTTATGTGAATTAGAGAAATAACCTGCATTTATATATTCCACTAAAGTAGATCCTGATTTTTGAGAATAAAATAATCTCAAATCAATAGTAACTTTCAGGTAACGAAAAATGTGTTTAACACAATTCCAATATTTTTGAATTAGCATAGAGCTATATCTTACAAGGAGATTTAAAGAAAAAGTTATGTTGAGTCGAGTGCAATTTGCAAGATGGGTTAATGTTCTAATTGTCCTAAGATATGGTACTTCAAGATCGAGAACATTTTCTCTATCTTCAAATTGACGAAATTGATCTATTTTCACATCAAGTGATTGAATAATAATGAATGATGTCAATGGCTGTACATTATCAATATGAAAACGTTTTAAAACTTTTTCTGTATATGTAGATTAATGAACAAATAATCATTCAGCGAAATGTTCAATCTGCTACCCCAAGAAAAAATTTGGTTTTCCCAAATCCTTGATCTCAAATTCTTTTTTCAAATAATCACCAGTTTTGTTGAGCTCTTCAAGAGTTATAATTAAATTTTAATCATTAACATAAATTGTCACAATTGCAATCCAATATTTTTTTTTTAAAGAAAATACATGGGTAGATATCTTCATTTTACAACTCTACTTCAACAAATATTTGCTAAGGCGATTATGCTACACGCGACCGGATTGTTTCAATCCTTATAATGATATTTGCAATTTAATTGATAATATGGTTCTCGGATATGTATTATTTGTTCTTTGTACTTTAAGTCCTTCATAGATTTTCATGCATATGTCACTATCAAGTGAACTATATAAATAGACAGTCACTATATCTATAAGGTGCATATCGAGCATTTGTGACACAGTCAAACTAATTAAGAATCTAAAAGTGACGTTGTCTATTAAGATAGAATATATTTCCTCTTAATCAATTTCTATTTTTTGTGAGAAACCTTAAGCTATAAATCAGGCTTTGTATCTTGTAATTTCATTATTTTCATTTTTCTTTAGTACAAGAACTCATTTGTATTCAATAGAGATTACATTTTTTAGGTGTTTGAACTACAGATCCAAACACTTTTCATCTCTCTAAGGAATTCAATTACATCTATATGGTTTCTTTCCATTTTGGCCAATGATTTCTATTTAGACCGTCTTTAACAAACTGTAGTTCAAAATCCTCATTTTTTATAATATCAAGAGACACATTAAAGACAAAAATATTGTCTATAACAACATTATTTCGTTCCCATAATTTATGAGGTAACATATAATTTATTAAAAGCTCATTATTTTCAAACACTTATAGTTTTTCAGGAATCGTATTTTTAATATTTGATTGATCAATATTTTTTATTTTTACTTTTTTTGAAGTTTTTGATTTGTTTTTCTCTTGTATTTTTCTTTTTTGAGGCATCGAGTCTTTTGAAACAACTGATAGACCACGCTTTTGGAGTATTTAAGATTCATATATTATAGCAGATTATCCTGCAGGGATATCAATATTTGCTGGAATATTTGATTCGCAACCTTTTTACAATTGAATGATTTTTTTCAACATTTTACTCACATTGATTCCTACAGGGTTCACGGTGAGATAGAGTTGTTTCATTCCAAAAATTTTGACCATATTTTTGAAGATGTAGTTTTTCTCCTCTCAAAATTAGGAATGTCATTTTATCAAAATGCCAATCCGCAAAATGTGCAGTAAATAAATCACCCATTAAAGTTTCAAGATACTTAATAATGGATGGCGAATCAAAACCTACATAAATCCCAAGGTTTTGTTGGGGACCAATTTTAGTACATTGTAGTGGTGAAATAGGGACATGGACAGCACAATCAAAAATTCGTAGATGAAAAATATCAAGTTCATGACCAAATGCCAGTTGCAAAGATGAATATTGATAATAGATAGTTGGTTTAGTACGATCGAATGATGCAGCATGTAATATGGCATGACCCTAAACAAAAGTTGGAAATTTTGTTTTCATAAGTTATTATAGACATTTTGTAAATGCCTTTGTTAAACTATTTTGTATATGGACGTGGGCAACCGAATTGCCAATAACAATTTCAATTGACATGCAATAATCATTGAATGTTTGTGAGTAAAATTCACAGCATTATAAAAACGAATAGTCTTGATTGAATAATCGAAAAATTGCACTCGTAAGTTTATGATTTCAGTAAGTAATCTAGCAAAAACAACATTCCTAGTGGAAAATAGGCAAATATATGATCATCTAATAGAAAAATCAATTAATATCATAAAATAATGAAATGGTCCACATGATAGGTGTATTGGCCCACATATATCTCCTTAAACTCTTTTCAATAAAATTAGAGATTCAATATTGACCTTTATAATCAAAAGTTTAATAACTAACAAAATATACATGAATGTTGTTTATTATTCGACGGATCATTATAGATCTCGGATGTCCAAGTATATCATGTCAAAGTATAAATTTTTTTGAGTCAACGAACTTCGGTTCTTGACATTATTTGATTTAACAATTTATCTATAATATATTAAATGTCACATCAAGTGAAAATCATTTTTAAACAATTATAACCCTACTATAATTCAATTATTTCAATAATACATTACTTTTCGTTTTTCAATATGTAATAAAAACTACAAAATACTTGTCATATATGAATTTCATGTTTTAACTCTCAATTAATTAACATTCACATTAATCTAGACTAACGAATCTTGATAGATATGAATCTAGAGTTATTATAGATGAATTTAATTTTATTCATATATCTAGAAATTTTAATGGGTGTTTAAATTCATGCATTAGTAATTAATTCTTATGTACCAAATGTAGTATAAAAAGATTGCTTATTTGTAATATTTCATCATAAAAAAATTTGAATTATAGAAGTTGAGTTTGAGAGTATAATTTTATCTTCTTAAATTTCTATCCTAAATTTTATTTTCTTTATTTTGTTTGAGACTCATCAAATCCTTCCAATAAATTAGTATCAAATATTATTTTTACAACATTTAAAAAAGTAAAGTATTTTAGAATAACGTGCAATGCACGTTCAACTCTTACTAGTTTTTTAAATGTATAATACATGCCAGATTGGAGTATATTAAGTTTTTGTTTTATCTGCTTCTCATCAGATACAAAAGAAGTTAAGCAAAGATATTCAATATCATTTTCTTATATCGTTTCAATGTGATATATATTGTAGTAAATATCTTTAAAACTAAGTAAATTTCTTCTGAATTTTCTACAATAAAGTGTATTGTCAATATATAATTTCATATTATTTAACAAAATAATACAAGTTCTTCCAGAGCTTTCAAAGATATTCAATGCACCTAATATCGTATTAACATTATTTTCTAATAATGTTAAGTCTAAAAAATATTTTTTATTATCTTGAATAATGGAATGTGTAGTTACACTATCAATGAAGCAGATATCTTTACAATCCATCATGAATATATATATATATATGTGTGTGTGTGTGTGTGTACAAAATCCGAAAACAGTCTCACTGATTTTGATTTCTTCTTCTTCTTTAGGAGTAGAACTCTCCCCTGTTGAAGTAGCAAAGATTTTAAGAAGTCTGTCTAACTTCTTTTTTAAAACCATTACCTTTTGTTGAAGTTGCTGATGCACTTAATCATTTAGAGAAAATCTCTATTTGTGATATGTGTCAATTTGAGAATTACACATGTGATTTTCAATCTTTGGATTTTTCATGTAATTAAATAAGTTTAAGAGTTCTTCATACTCTTAGACCTTCTTTTTTAAATAAAACTTTCATGTTTTAGTCAATTCTTCATACTTTTCTTGTGCTATATACAAACCATGTACGGATATTTACAGAATGAATATATATATATATATATATATATATAAAGTATCAAACTTTTTTGCGAAAAGTAAAAACATATTTTAAATTAAATTTCTAAAATAAAGGAAAATATTTGAAATTTAGAAAATAAACTAATCTATATTTTCCATAATTATGATAAGTGTCGTTTCTACACATGTTCGAAAATATGATATTCTAATGTTCTTTAGACAATATACTACCTAACTTATGGAATAATTAACGAACATATCACAACTCTGTTAATTCACCACATTTTGAATTTAATAATAACTATTGAACTACGGATTAGACATTATACCTCATGGAAACGATACTCTTCACTCACAAATCTTATTACTTGTATAACGATCCACTATACTTCTTGGTTTTCACGTGAACAAATTTTTGGCGCCATTATCAAGAAATGACAAATTTAATTTTAGTTTAATAGTTTATATTAAGTTCGATTTTTTTTCTATTTTTTTTTCCTTTTTGTTCTTTTTAGGCTTTAATTAAAATACTATATCCCTTTTTGCCTCACTCTTCATAAGTTTTCACCAGTTTATGCAAAATTCTCATGAGATCGAAATCCTACTATAGATCCTGAATCGAAAGATCTTGAAGCAGCGCCAAAGAGAACAGAGAAGAGCAAGGGTAATGGTTGGAAATCAAAATCAAGTTCAAGATGCACTACAAAAAACAACATTTTCAATTCAGCATCCACCTCCTGCCCAGCCGATATAGTGGGGTATTATGTTAATCCAATGCTAACTCAAGTTCAACCTCCAAGCATGTACTTGCCATTTGGATAGGCTAACTTCCACATCTGACCAGATGTCATAAACCTCTTCCAGAATCATCATAATATTAGGTTCTGCAGGAAGGCCATAGAGAATCCTCATGAATGCATACATGTACTTATCATGCTGTGCGAAGTGATCAGCCGCGAGGAATGTCACAAGATGCATTTCGAATGCGTCTATTCCCTCTCACTTTGAAGAAGGCCGCTGGAGCATGGATATTTTCTCAACTTCTCGGGAGCATACAGTTATGGAATGATATAGTTCAGAAATTCACCATAAAGTACATCTCGCCAACTTGAGTTCATCAAATTTGAAATGAAATACATACATTTAAACAAAATGATCTCAAGAGTTATCCAGAAGCAAGGGCATAGTACAAGAGTTTTTATTGGAAGTGTCTCAATCTAGACATTTCTAAGCAAGCTCAAGTGTACCTCTTCCACTATAGTATACATCAGGAGTTCAATGACATGGTAGATGCTTTAGGTGAGGATCGATAATGACTATGATGTGGACGATGTTTATAAGCTTTATAAGAGAATAGCAGAAAATCAATCGATGTGGCTGAGCTACAAGGAAGTCCAAAGGAAAACAACTAGTACATATAATATGGACGTTCTAACAGTGTTGACAGCATATTCGAGGTAATAACGAGAAAACTTGACAATTTGGCCCATTATGTGAATTTGGTACAAACTCTAGCTCCTTTGTGCATAGGTTGTGGGTGTAGATCACATCACTGCAAGCTGCTCTTTGGCTTTTACTCACATGGGATAGCCAGCGATTATGCACAAAACTTCCAGTGGTAGCAGAACTACCCTAACAATTACCATCCGAACTAGAACAAATAGCCAATCTCATCATGGGTTAATAATCAAGGGCAAAATTATCATAATAGAACACTAGGGTTCCAACATCACCAGCAACGTAAGCACAAGCGAAGGTCATCAATAAAAGATATGCTATCTCAGTATATCATAAAGACTGAGACCAATTTCCAGAATCAACAGATTTTTATCAAGAATTTGGAACATCAGGTGGGACAGAATACAACTGTAATAGTCAACAAACCATAGGGTACATTACTTAGCTCCATGGAGAAAAATCAAATGGAGCAGGTATTAACAATTGAAGCGGTGTGTTTTGAATCTAAAGAGTTAATTCATCCTCGCCACTCAGATTCGGGCTATCACCACTAGAAGTAGGGTTCAGCTACCAAAAATTACAGGAAGCAAGAACGAGACTGAAGGTACTCAAGTATCTACAAAGGGCAAGGACAAGTGGAGTATTATGAAGAATTAGAAAAGAAGGATTAGCAAACATCCTCAGACAGTCCACAAGTTGATGTAACAGTTTCCATAAAAGCACCTGCATACCCAGTTCCATTTTCTCAAAGGTTGAAAAATATCAAGCTGGAGAAAAGGTTCACAGAATTTCTAGAAGTCCTTAAAAAGCTGCATGTCAACATCACTTTCATTGTCGCGATCCTTCAAATTTCAAACTACTCTAAGTTCTTGAAGTAGATGTTGACTAAAATGAAGAAGTTGTCCGCGCATGAAACAATAGCTTTATCTAAAGAATGCAGCGCAATCATCAATGAAAGGCCCCTACCAAACTTAAAGATTCAAAGAGTTTCACTCTACCTTGCTCCATGAAAAATTTACATGATATAAATTGTCTAATTGATTCAGGAGCGAGTATTAATTTATTTCCATTGCTTCTTTATAGAAAACTGGGATTAGGAGATCCTAAGGTGACATTTATTAACCTTCAGCTAGTGGATCAATCACTATAGCACCCATACAGAATATTTGAAGACATGCTTATCAAGATAGAGGAGTTCAATTTCCAGCTGACTTCATCATCCTAGACATAAAAGAAGAGCTTGTTGAATTTTGATACTAATGAGATAGTCCTGAAGGTGGATGATAAGTAGCAGAGCTTCATCATGGATAATCCATTAAAGCAGCCGTCCTACTTTGAGGATTGCCAAATAGTGTACCATTGAGAGCACTATAAAGGCAGGTCAGATGAAGGTGGAATTGTTAGTAATAACAACAATGAAAACTTAAAAGATGAAAGAATAAAGTGCAATCAGTATATAAAGTACAGGGCTGAAAATTCTCTTTTCAAGCCACTATGAAGATCCTACAAACAACAGAAGTCGAACTCAGGAATTTAAATAAGTGCGTGTTGGAAGGCATCCCAATATTTCTATCCCTTTTATTTATTATGTTTTCTAGACTTAAGGATAATTTATTGTCATTTTTATTTAATTATTAAGAACTCATCATCCATTTCCCGTTTTCCCTTAAGTCCTTGAGATGTAGTTGGTTTATTAGATGTTTGAGTTTAGTAACACGCATTTTAGTTATTTAATCTCTAATGTTTTATCTAACTGTATTTTGTAGGAGCATGACATCTTGGAACATTTAAACCGACATTGACCAATGAGACAATAGGAACAATAGGACAAGCTAGCCATTGGATTACACGCCATATCAGTGGAGTCTTTTCTTCATTTTCTTCCCCACCCCTTTATATGTGGACTTTAGTTGGTCTAACTGGCAATGATGAATATATTAAATTATGAATTAATCTATGAATGGTTAATATATTGCATGCTTGGGTAAAGTTTGATATACATTGAGCACGTAAATTAAGTTAAGCATTATGTAAAAAGGTGTTCATTTCATAATTGGATAAAGTGAAATAGTGAACCCTAGGTACTAAACCCAAAACCACTAAATTTTACATCATTGGACAAAATTTAGAATAGTTTTGGGGATTTCACCATTGTCGAAAGATATTGAGATAAATGGGTATTCCATGTGTAAAATTAAAAATCGTGTATGAATTAACTAAGATCAATAGGATAAAATTTGGCGAAAGTCTAAAGTTTTAAGTCGATTTACTTATATAGGTGTTAATGAGGGATATTACACTAATCAAGGCATAAAAAATATTTATTTAAAAATTTCTCTTCGTAGCATTTATGACTCGAGTTATTAAGCCTGTAATGATGTTAAATCTGCTGTCCTAAAGTTAACTGATTTGAAAGTTATCAATCTAAAGCTCGCTAAGGGGGCCATTTAGAAAGTTTAAAGGAGAGAATGCTACAAATAAAGAGTATTGAAATAAAAATTGAGAAAAAATAGAAAAAGCAAGAGCATGAAACAGAAGACGTACCAAATGCCTTGATTAAGCCACAAACACTTGTTAAGAAAACTTGACTTTTGATTAAGGATTATTAGCCAAGTTGAGTTCTGGAGATTAAAGAAATCAAAGTATGGAGAATCCTTGTTTATTGACATATTTACTTGCAATTAATGAGATTTACCTAAATTAAAGAGGTGATGATAGTATAAAAATTCAACTTTATGTCACACATTTGAAAAGAGCGAAAATAATAAGTTTGGACGTATATGAATCTTACGAGTGATGAAACAACATATTTGACCATTGAGGGTTGGAAATTGAAAATACTTATGAATATATGATATTATGCTTAATTCTTCACACATGTCAATCTTACATTGAAAAAGTAGATTTTAATTTATGTATTGTAGATATACATAGATTTGATATTATGATTTCAATCCTAAGATAAAAAGTCGAGTTAGCAAGCTAAAATTTTTTTGCATTACTTGATTGAATGGCCACCAATTAGGTAATTAACATTGTGTGTTTGTTAGGTTTTAGTTTTGTTTGAGGACAAACAAATATTCAAGTTTAAGGGTTTGATAAGTGTTCTTTCTATACTTATTCGAGGTCATAAAAGATGATATTCTAATTTTTTTTGTATAAAATACTACCTAAGTTGTGGTAGAATGCAAAAATAGTTAAAAATGGTGAAACTCGAAATTCGAGGATGAAATTACAAATAATTCATAGATGAAACCGATGAAGATGCTAAGGATTTAAGTGAATATAATTGGAAGATAAAGGAACAAAATTATAAGAGAAAATGATTGAAATAAAGCACATTCAAAGTTCGGGGACAAAAGTGCAAACACTCAAATGTTGTGTCGAACCTCATGATGGGGTCAATTAGATGAGAAAAGACCTCAAAGGGATGAAATATAATCAAAGTATTATCACATATCAACTTTCAAGTAAAAAAGTTATGCTTTTGATTTTTAATCTCAGTTTGAGACTAATTTTTGGCATAACAAATTTTCGAATTGGAAAAGTGAAATCTTTGAACAAATTGTAACCCTTTGAGTTAGTTTTTCAACACACTTTGAATCACTTCAATCGGATATCGAAAAAAAAGATATGACGAAAATAATTAAATCTATCGAGCGAAAAAATATTATACCTATACACACCTATCCCTCCAAAGCTCCCAGGACCAGCTATGATTTCTTCTACGTGGCTCTTTCATTTGTACTATGCGATAGCATAGTACTTTTTGAAGACAAGATTTTGTTTTCCTTTTGAATTGGAACTCTGCTTTGTAACAATTTTTTGGGCTTCCTTTAAGTATTATAATCTGTCCAGAAAATGAGAAGACCTTCCTAGACCTATAAATTCATAGATTCAACATATTTTAGAGGCAAAGAATGAGGCTAGATCATCAACGTCAAGGAAATTGTGCAAAATTCTTAAAGATTATCCATTCAAAATCAAGATTTCATTCAAGAAAGCGGATTTCTCCACTTTATTCCATATTTTTTTCGATCCTGGTGATCTCTTTTCATTATTTCTTATATAATTTAATAATTAGGATAGGTGACTAGATTTTTTTACTCTGTATTAGATGAATGGTGAACTTTATTGTTTGGTTATTTTAATCCAGGGTAATTAGTTTAGTATTTCTTAATTTTTCTTGATTAGTTTAGCATTCTTTTGAAGTATTTGATTGCTTGATCACCAATTATATAGTAAGATGATTATTGTAGTGTAGGAATACTCACAATAAGTATTAAATGCGGCAAAATCAAGACATGGATAATAGGTATTATGAATAATATCTATGACATGTGCAATCATCCGTGATAAATCCTGTGAATCAATGTATTTTTTTATATGAATTCGTACTAGGAATAGAATCTGATCGTGTTAAACATAAGTTTAATATATCTTGAAAATGAATATTGAATATAAGTAGATTATCGATTGTCTTGAATTTATGAATTTACTAGAAATAATTGAAATAAATGGTAATAGGGAGATTCAAGATTCTAATACAAACTTTCACATTCGATTTAATAACTTTTATTGCTTTTTTAGAGTAAAATCAGAATAAATAACAAACACATCCCAACTCTTTTGATGTCATTACACTTCGAATTTAATAATAACTATTGAACTAAAAATTAGACATTATTCCTCTGATGCTCTTAATTCATAAATATTATTACTTGTATACGATTTCATACGTTTGCGGGTTTTCCTTGAACACATAACACCATACCAATGAAATGGTCAATATTCCCATTTGGATTAACGAAAAAAAATCAGAGATATTCAAATGAGTCACATCAGTGGGACATCATAATTAGCAAAAATTTTCTCCATTTTCCCTTTCTTTTGATTGAATTTTGGTAGAGATCCACAAAATGTTTTGCCATACGACAAATATATGGACAATTCATTATCATTCTATATCTAAAGCAACTTTCGTCGTACTTCTTTTTGGATATGCTACTTTCGTTTGCTTTGTGCCTTCTGCCTTTTGAAATTGTTGCCTTGTTGATTATTTCGTCCATAGTTTAGTCTACTTGTACATCAGCATCCACGTCCCTATCTTGATACTACATTTGCTTCAGACAATGCAATATCAATGGTACATAACCTTTTTCATCAATAGTTCAGAGTACTTTTTAAAACCATATTCACAATATTACTGCTATACGAGCACATTCCAGGCTAAAAGGTGGAAAAGATTTTCTCCAACATATCTTTATCGATGATCTTTTCTTCTCACAAAGTTAATTTTGAATATATTCTGAACAGTTCAGAATTGTACTCACTAATAGTTTTAAAGTCTTACAAAAAAGGTGCATTCACTAATAGCAGATTTTGGGGAGAACTATAGTTTTCTGATGATCAAATATTTCAATTAATTTTTCAAAGACCCTGTGGATCTTTCTCGTTAAGATATTTAAATTTTAATCTATCGTGAAGATGATGATGAAGGAAGATGAGTGTTTTTGCATGATCCTACAATGATTATTTTTTTTTCTTTTATTGTTTCTTCTAAACATTTTGAGACAAGATGTATATTATCATCGAATACCCATGACAGATAGTTTTTGCTAGATATGTCAAAAGCAATAAATTCAAGTTTTGTAATGTTTGTCATTTGATTAACAACACAATAAAGTAAAAGAAAATATAATTAGTTTTGAAAAATATGATTTAACATCATAAAATAGTTAATCAAGTAGTCAATATCAACATGACATAAGTTACGTATTTTTCTTCAAGGATAAACATTATTTGAAATAATATGTTCTTCGAAATACGTGCTACTTCTAGAGTACGTTATATTTTACTATTACTTTTTCAAGATCAATATGTCAATATTCTTCTAAAATATTGAAAGTTATAATCCATACTCTTCAAGAGCAAGTAATATGCTTCCGAAATATCAATTATAATGTTATGGTTTTTTAGGAGCAACAACAAAATATTTATAATAGACAGCTCTACAGTTAATATTCTACTGGAATATTAAGTATAATGTTGTCCTACTTCAGGAGTAACAACATGATAAATTATCAATTTATAATCGAACATCTAAAATTATTTAATTAAGCTAAAAATATTAATTATTTACAAACAGTATATGAATAGAAAATAATCTCATTCAATTAACTACAAAAAAATACCATCATTTTGATAGTAATAAACTGTTAATTATATGAAAAGAAAGAAAAAATTTCTAGTTAACACGTGGAATGATAAATATGTGTTGTCATTTATCATATAAACCACATAGAAGCAGTAGATCGAACCCCACTTCAATTCAAGTTGGACAATAATTAATCACATGTCACCTTCTTAGATAGAGAAAGTTATGGGTTTAATAAAGTGAAATATTTTATCCAAGCAGAGACCGGTGGCAGCAAGGAAGGAGCCACGAAATTTGTTCAGTGCGAGCATAATTTAACTCACGTCGAACATTGAATTTTGATCATGAATTTAATGATGGTAAAACTATAAAACAAAATCGCGATAATATTAAAAATGATATAGTTTATAATTAAAAGTGTTCCTCGCAAATTTTCATAGTTTAACAAATGAAGTCCAAATCAACCTATGCCAAAAATCAAGCAAAATCAGGGGATTTTGCTAATAATAAAAATATAAAATAGAAAGAGTTTGGGCCTAAAAATTCAATGCGGGCATCTTCTTAACATGGCTCTGCCCCTGGGCGTGGCAGACTCTTATCTTTTGGAGAAAAAAGTTATGGTCAAAAGAAGAAAAATGTTGATGGAGATGCAGAAAAAACAGGTAGTCCCAAAAAAAAAAAAAAAAAAGAACCTTTAACTGTGAAAGAATTTATTGAATCTGCATATTGTTAAATATGTACTACCTTTTGCAAAAATTGCGTTGACAACATGTTATGAAAAGAGAGAAATAAAGAAGATAATATAAGAGTCAAAACTCAAAAATATGTATCTTATTGAGAATCAAGACCCATATTTATAGGATCTAAAATAAGTGATACAATTGAAATAAAATAAACTCTTTGAACTAGATAAGACTTTTTCCAATGTATCATGATAATACTAAATAATCATCAATAATTATCTCATTATTTTACAACAAATAAATAAAATTGTCTAGTATGTTAATTTATTGAATCAACACTCCACATATACTCAGTGGTTAAGCTAGAACAAAAGATTTGTGGGGGAAAATTAAAAAATGATAATAATTGTGGGGGCAAAAATTAAAAATTACAAGGAATATTTTTATTTTATTTTTTTTTTTTTTTTTTTGAAACACTTGAAAAAATCTTGGACTAAATTTGAAATTCTAAATTTAGCGTGGGGGCAACGGACCCTACTGTTCTCACACTAAATCCGCCCCACACCTACTTGAATCAATTTGTTAAATGTTGTTTCTTGGAGGACAATTTATATGCTCCCTTTGCATGCATAATTAGAGCTCAACCTCCAGAATGAAAATATAGAGTGAAGTTCGAGGTGTAAAATGGTAGAAGTGAAACTATTTGGTACGTGGTTTAGCCCATTTAGCCAGAGAATTGAGTTTGCCTCGAAACTCAAGGGTATCGAATATGAATTCATAGAAGAAGACTTAAACAACAAGTCACCTTTGCAGCTAAAGTACAACCATTTTACAAGAAAAATCCCGTGCTACTCCACAATGGCAACCCAATTTGAGAGTCTTTGGTGATTATTGAATACATTGATGAAACATGGGAAGGCCCTTCCATTTGGCCAAGAGATCCTTATGAAAGAGCCACTGCATGCTTCTAGGCTAAGTTCTTTGAAGAGAAGGAATGTTTGTTGTCTAAAAGCATGAGACGTTAAATATGAAATACATTTAAAATTCCATTGCTTAAAACTTTAAACTAATACAAAATAGATACTCTCTTTTAAAGATGCATTTTTTATGTCATGATATCTTGCACGTATTAACATTTGAGGTTCTATCTTAAAAGTCAACATTATTTGGAGGAGTATTTCAATCATTTATATATTGATTTCTATTTCGATAATTAGTCAATGTGAGATTTATTTTTTAACATGCCCCAATATGAGAATGTCTCATTTGAACACATCAATATTAACATCTTTGTGCTTATTTTTTAGTCTTATCGAATCAAATTACTCGTTTGAAATTAAGTGCTCTAATATCATATTATGATTTGGAATTTCATTTTAAAATGTCATCATTATTAAGAGAAACAGTTCATATTCTTATATGCTGATTTATATTTCGATAATTAATCGACGTGAGATTTATCCCTTAATAATATATGTATATCACTTGCTCATTCAATAAAAAAACTTTGCATTTAATGCGTACCTGCTATGTGTAAAGTATGTTGGAACAAAAGAGAAGAGCAAGAGAAGTTTAAGGAATAATGCACTCTACTCCTGAAAATTCTTGAGAGTACACTCTCGGGCAAGAAATTCTTTGGGCAGGGTGAGAATATTGGAATGGTCGATGTTGCTGGCAATTTTGTTGCATATTGGTTTTGGAATTCTCCAAGAATTGGCAGGACTGCAAGTATTCACAAAAGAGAAATTTCCCAACATAGGCAAATGGGTTGATGAATTCCTTAATTGCAGTATTATAAAGGAAATTATGTGATGCTAGGTCTAGTCTAACTGTTAGGTGATGATGAAATAGCCTTTTGGCCCAGAGAGATTTAACAATTGCCCCATATACCCTCTTTTTCTAAGTGTTTTGATTAATACCCTTAAATTAATTAAACAATTTAAGAAAGTACTAATTACGTCCTAAATTCTAACCAAAAGCCAACCCAGTTGACTACAGCAAACCCAAACCTAGCTCTCCATATTCCTCATTCGTAGAAATCGTCAACTTGTAAAATCCACCAAGCAACTTCCGTTGATCTCTTCTCCGAGCAAAACATACGACTTTAAATCTCCGTTTTCGACCCATTTTTTGTTGATTTCTTCTTCGTCTCCCCTTTTTACGTCTTCATTTTCTCATTTTCATTTCGACCCCAAAATTTTGTAAACCCTATCCCCAAATCGATTTTACCCCACAATCGAAAGACCTCGAAGCTCGATTATTGTATTCCTCAATGCACAGTCAATTTCAGTCATTTTGATTCTCATTTTGTGGAGATCTTAAATACCAATCCTAAAAATCCCAAATAGTCGAAACCCTAACTCGTTTCGATCAAAATCCAGTAATCTGAGTCCAATTTTGACTTATTCATTCTGACGCCGACTTTGATAAGAAACTTCGACTCTTATTTCTGTAATGGCTGGAAAAAGTAGGTAGAAGAGAAAAAGAGATATTGATGAAGAACCATCTTCGAAGAAGAAGAAATCTTATAAACCCAAGGTAGCGTTAATTTTTCTGCTTCCACTCTTATGTGTACGTTTTATTCGTGCAGTGTTCCACTCTTACTGGTTTTGATGTTTCATATGTGACTTTTTTAGTTTTGTTCCATGCCTTTTGTTTTGTATAAAATGAAATATGTATACAATATTCCAAAACACTGCACGAACCAAAGTTTCATAGAATTTAGAAGCATTATTTTGTGGTCCTTGATTTTGTTTCTAAGAGAAAATGGGGAATTATATCGAATAGTTCATATAGAATTTTGGAATTATTGGATTGTTGAGATTAGAGTGGGCATGGGGAGATTATGGGAGACAACATAAGATTGGTGGGTCTGGAAGCTATGGTGGACATTGTGGAATGTGTATGATACAGTAGTCTAATGATGTAGTGGGTCATGTGATTATATGATGACCACAGAGTACAACCTTTGTTCTTAAGTTCTGAGAATTCCAATAAATGTTAGTATATTGATATAACTTTCTCATCATAATGACATTCATGTATTTACTGTGGAGTCTCGTTGCTGTGTTTTGATGATGAAGTATCTTTGTGGTGGTTTTGTCACTTTTTTTGGTTCTATGTCACCTTTTTTATAGTTTGTGTCACTTTGTGGACTTTATGTCACCTTATAGTTTGTGTCACTAGTTTAGCACTATATTCAAAGGATCGTTGATTGCTCAAGATTGCTTAGCTACTTGTTCATAGTAAGACAGGTTAGCTACTAATGGTTTTTCTTTATATTCAATAGAGGATATGTTACTAGAATTATAAATGTTGTTATATTGATGACTTTTGAAAGTATAAATAAAGTTTGGATGGAAAATACGGGTGTATAGAGTTAGAGACAATGACCCTTTAGAGTTTGTCATATGTTTGTATTGTTGTGAAAGAATACAGGGGGCTAGTTACTGTGGAGTCTCATTGCTGTGTTTTGATGAGGAAGCATCTTTGTGGTGGTTTTGTCACTTTTTTTGGTTTTTTGTCACCTTTTTTATAGTTAGTGTCACTTTTTGGATTCTATGTCACATTTTTTATAATTTGTGTCACTTTTTTTTATTTATTATCATTTTTTTAGTATTTGCACTCTATTAGTTGATGTAAACTACAAACATGTTTTTTGTTATTGTTAGCATGTTACATGGTTATATATTATCAATATATTTCAGCTGTAGAACCTGGAATGAAAATTCAAAGAAAATAATTATAATATGTTTGGTCTTTGTCTGTCACCTATTCCATGTTTTTAGGAAGAGAGTCCAACTTATAGTCCATTGGCACTGCATATTTGTCACTGTTTTATGTCACTTTTTTTTTTTTAAGTTTTTGTCACTTTTTTTTTTAACTCTGTGTCACTTTTTTTTTATATCACTTTTCCAAGTGTATGCACTCTTTTAGTTACAAACATGTTTTCAATCATCTAAGTGCATTAAATTCTTTTTTGTCCAACTTATAGTCCATTGACATTGCACTATATGTCACTTTTTCAAGTGTATGCACTCTTTTAATTCCAAACATGTTTTCAATTATCTGAGTGCATTAAATTCTTTTTTGTCCATTGACAGTGTACTATATGTCACTTATTTTTTAATTTTTATCACTTTTTTGACTCTGTGTCACTTTTTTTAACTTCATGTCACTTTTCTAAGTGTATGTACTCTTTTGTTTACAAACATGTTTTCAATCATTATAACATGTTTGAAATGTGTATGTTATAGACTTTCATAATGCATGTATTTCTTCTTGAATTTTATTTTAACTCTTTCTTTTTCTTTTTCTTTTTTTTTTTCCTTTTTTGTAGGATTGGGATTTATTCATCCCTCAATGCTGTTGGTTTAAAGGAAAAGTGACATTGTTATCTCCACACGAGGTGATAACAGACTTGAATGAAAAATTTAGTCCATGTCAAAGGACTTTATTCAAGAATACACGCTTTGGTGCCTTCATTGATTTGAAGGAAATAATCTTACAAGCACAGTTGATACACCAGTTGTTGCTCAGACAAGTTAAGCAGCCAAATTCAAATGAAATGTGGTTTAATATCTGTGATGAATTGGTGAGATTTTCAATCAAAGAGTTTTGTTTGATATCAGGGCTTAAGCGTACTGGAAATGGTGATCTAACTAGATATAGAATGAAAAGTCGTTTAAAAGAACAATATTTCAAAGATCACGAAAGTGTCACAACAAAAGAGGTTCAAGAAGTGTTTTTAAATTTGCCTGCTGACACTATAGATAAAGATGTTGTGGATATAGGGATAGTTTATTTGATTACATCTTTTCTATTTGGTACATCCTATCATAAAGGAGTTGATGACTCATTTTTTTGCCTTGTGGAGTCTGAGGATTTGAATTCTTTTCCATGGGGTATAGAAATTTTTAGTATGACTTTATCATCCCTAAAGAGTGCATTTAATCAGAAAATGAAGAATATTTTTATGGAAAAGAAGTTTTTGGAGTATAGATTGAATGACTTCCTAGTTTCGTTTTAAGTATGGATTTATGAAACAATTCTTGCTATTGCTCTGAAAAATTACTGCATTAAGCATGAATCTCAGTATCCTCGGATGTTGAGTTGGAGTAGCAATCAACATGTGACATCTATGGGCTTAAGAAAGACGATTTTTTATTTGATTAAAGTTTTTTATCCTTTTATTGTTTATATTATGTCTTTAGTTTATCTTTTGCTGTTATTGATATGATTATTTATTTTTCAGTTGGAAGTGAATCAAATTGTGCCTCTTGAGGCTGAAAAGGAAGAAGAGTATGTGGTTGGTTTATTTGTTGAAGGTTTGGGTGGTGACTAGGATGATGATAATTTTGAGCATCCTGTTGTTGGTCTAAAAAAGTTAATAGATGAAGGAAAAACAAAATCTGTTGACCGAGCGGGAAGGTCTACAGAAAAGAAAAACAAAGGGAAGATTAATGAGGTTTGTCGGTATTTTTTCTTTTTATTATTTTCTATTTACCATGCTCGAAGTTTTTTTCAAAGGTTCTTATTATTTTGCATTCTTTTTAGCAAGTCCAGCAATCAAATGAAAAAGTTCTGAGACGGCTATCCGAGGTTGAATTGAAATTTGTTCAAACAAATGATGTGATTTTAAAACGAATCTCAGATCTTGAACTTAGAATGCAATCAAATCCAATTGAGAACCGGCTAAAAGATGTTGAAGAAAGGGTTAAAACAAATGAAAAAGTGATGGAGCGTCTTCAAATTTTGGAATTCAAAGTAGAGAAGATGTTAGCTGGTAATGAAGGACAGATGAAGTTATTCAAGAGTTATTGAGTTTAGAATTAATACTTGTGACTTTTTGTTGAATTTTATTACTTTTTTAAGTTATTGTCACTTTTTGATGATCTTTGTAACTTTTTTGTAGGATGGTGTGGAGAGTTTACCTGATGAAATGGACCAGGTGTTAGCTGGTAATGAAGAAGAAATGAAGGTATTTAAGAGTTATTGAGTTTAGAATTCATACTTGTGACTTTTTGTTTAATTTTGTTACTTTTTAAAGTTATTATCACTTTTTTATGATCTTTGTGACTTTTTTGTAGGATGGTGTAGAGAGATTACCTAATGAAATAGACCAGATGTTAGCTGGTAATGAAGAACAAACGAAGGCATTCAAGAGTTATTGAGTTTAGAATTCATACTTGCAACTTTTTGCTGAATTTTGTTACTTTTTTAACTTATTGTCACTTTTTAAGTTGTGGGGAAAAAGATGTAGAGGTGTTGTGGGGAAAAAGATGTAGAGGTGCCTGTTAGAAAAAGTGACAAGTCAGTTGAAAAAAGTGACAAGGCAGTGGAAAAAAGTCTCAGGGCAGTGGTAAAAAGTGATAAGGGTCGAGATGAATTTGAATAAAGAAATAGAATTTCATGAAGATGATTGGTTAAGAGTTGATGATATTGTTACTCGTAGTTTAGCAAAAAATCAAGAAGTACTTGTGTTTTCGTTCTATCATCTTTTTCGTCATAACTTGTGTATGTTTTTACGTTAATATAATTTGAATTTGTGTTATTGTTCATGTCCCAGGATGTTGCATCATCATCTAATCAAGGCAGAATTGAATTGTTGGAGGAGGTTGAATTGAAGGATGATGTTTGGGAGAAAGTTGTGGAAGTAATGCCTGCAATTGAAGTTTAAACTAAAATTGAAGAGGGAAATGTTCAAATCATTGATATTGATGATGAGACCCCAAACATGCAGCTAAAAAGACAAAAGAAATCCGGAGTGCTTCTTCAGTCCCCCTGGATCAATGAATTTGATTCCACATCGGGGACTAAGAAATGTGTTGTTAAAGGTACTTTTGGATTCCCGGTTGGTGTTGGCCCTCCGATGGCACGTGATGTTGATGCTTTTGACCTTTGGTTTAAAAGGAAAAATAAGTAAGTTGTTACTAATATATGTTGTTTGTGAATTTTTTTCAGTACAATAACTTTCATGTGACTTTTTCCATTTTGTTATGTAGGAAAAAACATTTCAATGATGAAAATTCTGTTATCAATCCATGCTTTTATTTTTGTAACATTGCAATCTCTACAAAAGGGCATTTCAGAAGAAAAAGATTTGAAACCATTAGTTGTAAAAATGGTTCCAAAACTTCTACAACAAAATAATGGGTAAGTTTATTTCTAAAGATTTTTTTTTTCATGTGACATTCTAGTATGTTATTATCTAAAGTACTTTTCATTATTTTATGCAGTGGAGATTGTGGAATCTATGTAATTAAGTATGCCCAGTACTTCATTAATGGAATGTTAAATGAGATGCCAAAGTCTTTTAATGTTCCACATCTTAAAAGAAATTTGGCAGCTCAATTATATGCTTATGGAAAAAAGAAGCAAGAAAAGGAATATGATACAGATAATGAATGGGTGTCAAATGAGATAGAGTAGCTATATCCTAATGTGATAGAGAAGTAGGTGATTTTGAGGAAGTGAAGAAACATGTCTTGTTTTTGTAATGACATGCCTTGATTTGATTTGGCTGGTAGTTGATGCTTTGTATATAATGACTGATTTAGGGAAAAGTGGCAATGTTAATAGTGGTAGACAACTTCAATTGTTAATGACTGATTCTTTTATAACATCAATGGAGCAGGAATTAGTGATGTAGCTTCTAACATTTCAGCTTGTATATCACCTTTTTTTTTAACATACTAGTTGTTTGTATGTCACTTGGTATAAACCTATTCTACTACTCCAGTCACTTTTTTTTTTTTAACATACTAGTTGTTTGTGTGTCAATTGGTATAAACCTATTCGACTACTCCAGAGTTAGCTTGTATAATGTCGCCTTTCCTACAAAAAAGTGACAAAATGTCGCATTTCCTACAAAAAAAAGTGACATAATTCGCATTTTTAACAAAAGGTGACATAATGCCACATTTTTAACAAAAAAAAAAGGTGACACTGCATCACTTTTTCTAACGAAATGCATTATTTTATCAATAAGTATGCTTTTTAATGATGTGTTTTTGTAAAATTTTGAACACTCTTACAATGTCAATGGAGTAAGGAATAATGTCACCTTTCTAACAATCTGTTACCTGACTATAGCTTTAAACACAATAGTTTTTTGTATGCGTCACTTTTTTTAACAGTGTCACTTATTTTTTTAACAAACGCGGTGTTATTTGTGGAATTTTGAACACTTACAATGTCAATAGAGCAAGGAATAATGTCACATTTTTAACAATATGTTACCTGACTATAGCTTTTAAACACAATAATTTCTTGAATACCGAAAAAGTGTCACTTTTTGAACTAACGTCATTTTTTGAACAAAAAAGTGACATAATGTCCCTTTTTTCAACAAAAAGTGACACAATGTCACTTTTGTCAACAAAAAAAGTCATACAATGTCAATTTTTTTTTAAAAAAAAGTGACACAATGTCACTTTTTTTAACAGTGTAATTTTTTTTAACAAAAGCAGCATTATTTGTGGAATTTTGTACATTATTACAACGTCAATAAAGCAAAGAATAATGTCACCTTTTTAACAACAATATGTTGCTTGACCATAGCTTTAAACACAATAGTTTTTTGAATGTCGAAAAAGTGTCACTTTTTGAACATAAAAGTGATGCAGTGTCACTTTTTGAACAAAAAAGTGATACAGTGTAACTTTTTTTTTTTAACAATGTAAATTTTTTTAACAAAAGTAGCATTATTTGTGGAATTTTGAACACTCTTACAATGTCAATGGAACAAGGAATAATGTCACCTTTTTAACAACAATATGTTAGCTGACTATAGTTTTAAACACAATAATTTCTTGTATGTCAAAAAAATGACATTATGGTCTTGTCAATTAACCAAATATGGATCCAATGTCAATAGAGTTGAATACATTGTCACATGCATATACAACAAAGAAATTTTTAACAAAATCCATCAATTTCTACTGTCATTTTTTCCTAACAAATTCACATACACAATAAATTTCAAAATCGACATTTTGCTTAAAGTATTTTTGCAATTCTTAGAATATTTGAATTGAAAAACGAACAAAACAAAAAATATCAAATAATCTAGTTTCATATATCTTCTAACTTCCTTTTCTTTTGTGGTTTCTTTTTCACCTTTGGTGAATTTTGACATTATCTACGATTGTGACCATAATTCCCACATCTTCCACATTTTCCACTTTGAATTTTCTCTCCTTTTGATGGTATTCTTTTTTCTTTAGATCGTCCAGATTTTCTATTTGGGTTAGGAGTCAAGATTATTCTTGCTCTTACCTCATCTGCTACATTCCACTCATTATGATCTCCTAGTGGAAAAATGGATGCACTATATGTTTGAATATACATATTTGTTGTATAAAATATCGAACAATATGAATATGAATCCTCCTTTATCTTTGCAGTAACCGCAAGCGCATGTGCACATGGAATCCTGTCCACTTGGAATTGGTTGCATGTGCATGTTGTTTCTTCCATATTCACCAAATATGAGACACAACCATCATTAACTTGGTACAATATTGAACTTGAAGTTGATACCTATGTGCATTAATATAACAAAATTATCTATCAATAAATTTGTCACTATTTTATATGAAAGAAAGATTTAAAGTGAAAATTCAATATGAATAGAGGATACAAATCATGTTACAATAGAAATTTTGATGTGCAATAACAAAACAGCAAATTTATAACTTTTTACCTTCATTTTCTTTGACTCTACAGAATTTTCTCTCAGTTTTTTCTCTTGCTTGGTGGCAAGTATTGTGAAGTTGCTTGTGCATCATTTATATGCTTCACAAACCATTCTTGTAACAAAAATCTTAACGATTCCAATAAAGGCTCTATTGGACAAACTTTCATTGCTTTTGTTACCGAATTTACCGATTCAACTATGTTTGAAGTCATTGTAGAAAATCTATTGTTTGTCATGTAAGCCCTCAACCATTTCTCATAACCAATATCTTTCTGCGCAAAGAAGATTCAAAATATTAACAGAAAAAGTGACTTCCTATCATGTTTTAGACTCACTTTTAACAAGACGTATCAACACATACAAACTTTTTAAATAAAAAGTGACATTCTGTCACTCTTTGGTTGAAAAGTGACAAAATATCACTTTTTGTTTAAACTCACTTTTCACATACAATTTTTTCAAACAAAAAGTGACATATCATGTCACTATTAACAAAAAAGTGACATTCTGTCACCCTTTGGTTGAGAAGTGACAGAATGTCACTTTTTAAACAAAAAGTGGCATCAATTATTATAGAAGTTAACAATGAGAATATACCAAATGTGATCGAATCCCTGTATTGATTTCATCAAGTTGCTTCATATGGAACTCAAAATCAGTCTTAGAATATGCTCTTACAACCCTATTGAAATGTTCTACAATATTCTTTCCCCTTTTTTCCCACTAAAAGAAGACTTCAAGTTCTTTAGTAAGTGATAGGAACATAAACCGTGCATTGCATTCTTATACACTTTGTGAATTGCATTTTTTATGCTTGCATGTTCATCTGAGATTATACACAAACCTTCTCGCTCACCATATGCTTCTTTTAGCATACTTAAGAATCACTCCCAGGAATCATTGGTTTCTAAATCACCAACTCCAAATGCTAATATAAAGATACTATTGTTGGCATCTTGCGTACATGCAGTGAATAGTGTCCCGCCGTAGTTGCCTTTTAAGAATGTAGCATCTATTATTATAGCTAGTCTACAATACTTCCACCCTTGAATAGATGCTCCTAATGCCATGAAGAGGTACTTGAATTTGTTGTCATGATATGTCTCAATTTTTGTAATTGATCCAGGATTTGTTTGCTCTATCATGTACAAGTATTCTGGAAACTTTTCATATGACTCTGTGAGATCTCCTCTCACTAATTCCAATGCTTTCTCCTTAGATCTCCAAGCTTTCTCATAGCTCATCGACACTCCATAGGTATCATCATGTCATTTATAATGTCTGCACGAGTGTATGTTGTTTTTATTGAGATATACTTGTACATGATGAATTCTCCTACTATTGAGCTGGTTGCTTGATGATGATCTCCAAAAATGATGTTATTTGAGCATATATGGTCATTTTTTATATATCTTACCTTGAACATATCTGTTCCACCAAGTCTTGAAGCTCTAAAAGTCTATTTACACTTATCATCAATACATTTCAACACATACTCTTTCTTGTCCGACTTACTTACCTTGAATTGAAAATTATTGTCTATCGCATGTATCAAAATACTTCTCTTAACCAATGTCTTGTTCCTGAACACTGTATCTTTTGAACCATAGTGACCATTGAAATGATATCACTTCCTCCTTCATTCGTCGTTTCTCCAACTTCCAACATACTATTGTATACATCAATCACAATTTCTTCCATACTAGGTAATTTTTGAGCTGATGTCACAGAATTATCAATTACAGCTTCACAAAACTGCAATTATAGCATATCATTTTTTCATAATTGACAGCCTCCAAACATTGTATATTATTAACAAATTCAGTTTCATGACTTGTTGATACTATTGTCACATCTACGCACAATGGAAAGCTTGCAAGATCTTTATCCTTTCTCTTCAACTCCAAATAAAATGTTAGTGAAATATCGTCTGAAATCTCCATTAAAGGCAGGTTTTTCTTCACTCTATATTGTATTTTTACTCTCTGAGTTGATGCACTTACTTTCATCACAGAACATATCATGCACTCAAGGTGGTTGTACGTACAATCTATCGAAACAACAATTCCAATCATTTTGTCACTTGTGTACTCATTATGTTGTGTCCACTTGCCTCCATAACAAATGAAGATATTGATTTTATCCATACCTACAAAAATATTACAAAGAGATTGTGTGAGTTTTTTTTTTTAAGTTACAGAGTAATACGCATCTAGTTATTTGGCCAAAAGTGATTCTGTGACTTTTTCTGAAAAAAGTGACAGCATGTCAATTTTTCACATTCTTCTTCATCAAACACCATGCATGCATCAATGTACTTGATTCGAAATTTTCTCTTTTCATGTTTATTACTAGAAAATAGGGCTTGAATATTTATCTTAATAATTCCAAAAATGCACAGAAATGCAGTAACTTATTTGGCCAAAAGTGATGCTGTAACTTTTTTTGAAAAAAGTGACAACATGTTAAATTTTCACTTTCTCCTTCATCAAACACCATGCATGCATCAATGTACTTGATTCGAAGTTTTCTTTTTTCATGTTTATTACTAGAAAACAGGCTTGAATATGTATCTTAATAATTCCAAAAATGTAAAGGAATGCAATAACTTATTTAGTCAAAAGTGATGCGGTAACTTTTTCTCAAAAAAGTGACAGCATGTCAAATTTTCACTTTCTCATTCATCAAACACCATGCATGTATCAATGTACTTGATTCGAAGTTTTCTTTTTCATATGATAAAGCGTGACTATTTTGGAAAAAAGTGACAGAATGCCACTTTTTCGGAGAAAAGTGACACAGTGTCACTTTTTTGAGAAAAAGTGATAGAATGTCACACTCTCCATAAGCAAACACATTACACGCATCCATGTAGTGGATTCAAAGTTTTTTTTCTCATATGTAGTACCAGAAAACAGGGTATGAATTGGTACGTTCAAACTTTCAGAAAAGCACACGTATACATTCGATTAATTGCTCCAATGATAAAGTGTGACTGTTTTGGAGAAATGTCACTTTTTCATAAAAAAGTGATACAATGTCACTTTTTTTTTTAAGAAAAGTGACAGAATGTCACCCTCTCCATGTGCATGCATCCATGTAATTGATTCAAAGTTTTCAATTTGAATATGTATTCTCAGATAATAGGGTATGAATTGATATGTTTAAACTTTCAAAAAAGCACACGTATGCATCCGGTTAATTGTTCCAATGATAAAAGGGTGAATGTCCTTGTAGAAAGGTAACGAATGTCACTTTTTTGTTGAAAAAGTGACACAATGTCACTTTTTTGAGAAATGTGATAGAATGTCACTCTTCATGATCAAACATCTTGCAAGCATCCATATAGTCGATTCAAAGTTTTCTTTTTCATATATATTACCAAAAAACAAGGTATGAATCAGTATATTCAAACTTTCAAAAAAGCAAATGCATGCATCCAATTAATTGCTTCAACGATAAATGATGACTGTTTTGGAGAAAGGTCACAAAATGTCACTTTCTCTAAGAAAAGTGACAGAATTCCACTTTCTCACTTTTTCCTATGAGCAAACACATTACAAGCATCAATGCAATTGGTTCAAAATTTTCTTTCTCAGGTGTATTACCAAAAAATATGGCTTGAATATATATATTCAAATTTTCAAAAACTCACACATGCATATCTAGCTAATTGCTCAAGAGAGATGCTGTGACTTTTTTTGAGAAAAGTGACAGAATGCCACTTTTTCACCTTCTTTTTTGAGCAAACACATTACAAGAATCAATGTAATTGGTTTAAAGTTTTCTTTCTCATGTGTATTACTAGAAAATAGGGCTTGAATATGCACGTTCAAATTTCCAAAAACTCACACGTGCATACCTAACTAATTGCTTAAAAGAAATGCTGTGACCTTTTTCTGAAAAAAGTGATTGAATACCACTTTTTTACATTATCTTTTTGTCAAACACCTTGCAAGCATCAATGTAATTGATTCAAAACTAATTTTTCATACACAATCCACTCAACTTCAACAATTTTATTTTCATAAATGTTAATTCAAACAAAAACGAGATGGATAATGAACTATAATCATGGAATCCAAAACAGAGAAATACCTGTAATTTTGTTTGTGTTTTTGTGGAAGATCTCCTCGACTTTTTTTTCAGATTTTTTAATGTTTTTGTGGATGGTTTCCTCGATTTAAAGAATGAACAAACTTTGTTTATATATTTGTGGAAGATTTCCTCTTTTTCCTTTCAATTTTCCTTTGATTTTTGCATATTGGAGGCTGATTAATGAGGATTGTCGTGAGTTTAGGTTTTGAGCGTATATTTTACGTTCAATTTTAAGTAATTACCATTTAATCCAAATTTATAATGTTTTTTTCAAAACAATTCAAAAATATAAAAGTACCCCTAATTTCATTGAGATAGCCCACAACCCAAACCCAATCAGCCAGATAATTCGCACGTTCAAAACGCGACTTTAGTTGCTACTTGAATGGAGAGTGTCTGTTACTCTGGACTGTTGGATTCATCATAGATCAACGATTAGTGTTTTGAGTATAATTGATGTACTTTCCTGAAGCCCTAATTCGGTCATTCTTCTGTATATGTACTTGTTGTCTGGAATATTCTTTTGATTCATCTTCTCCTTCTTTCATCTTCAAATTGTGGGTGGTTGAACTGTTTTTCTAAGTGAAAAGAGTCTAAGTGATTCCTTTGTGTGAATACGATGATTGATGTGATGTTGGGTTCTTCACAGGGGCATATCCAGACTTTTTGTGCTATGCGGTCGAAAATTAAAATATATATTTATAAAAACATAATATTAATGAAAATAAGTTAATACGTCTTTTGATATTTTAAAAATGTTGTATAATTATATCTTTAGTAATATTATTAAATGAATTTTGCTACTTATATAATTTTGTTTACCATTTTGTTGACAAATGCTGAGCAATAACAAGTAAAAGAAATTGAATATAGAAAGTAAACGAATTGAAATAAAATCTAAATTTAATTCGGGAAGGAATTGAAATTCAAATTTAAAGAAAATGTAATTCGAAAGTAATTAATCATATTACATTTAATCCGTAGTGATTCTAAAATTTTTGACATCCTATTTCATGTAAAAATTCCTAATAAAATGATGTAAATTATATTGAGAAATTTATCTTGCAAAAATAATAAAAGTAAAGAAATAATTGAATTGTTTTTTTTTTTTTTAAAAAGACAAGTTAGACGTCTCTTTTGAAACATACGTTTGACGCATATTTAATATTTTTGATATTCGTTTGGACTATTAAATATAAGTACGATATAGTTCTCGAAACGAGCTTCTACATGACATAGGCAATTTGTAGATTCTAATAGCATATGATTGCCAATGAATTTTGAATTTAGCATATTCTCGAAATACTAGTTTGGAACAGTTTACTTTGACGTGTCGTATCTTTTGCTATGGTTGAACATTTCGTAGGCCATTAATAAGGGAAAAATTAGGCCATGAACACTTCAAAATGGTTTTAAAAATATAATATTTCTACTTCATTCGACATTCATAATGAGTGTATCAAAATAGATCGTAAAGAGATCAAAATACCTATTTTTTTGACAAAAAATGGCAGAAAAATTTTGGTCATTTCACCCTCATGACCCATGTGGGTCCGCACCTGGTTCTTCTGGTCCATTGAAGTAACTCCAATTGCATCTGGTTGGTGAGGATTTGGTTTGTTCAGTGCCTCTGTGATGATACAGACGAGACAATTGTTGAGGCCTTGATGCCTGTTGATTTAGATTAGAAGCAATATCTATGTAATCTTGGAGGTCTGTGATTCGGCACTTGAGATTTTGTATTAATAGTTATGAAATATTAATTTTAATTGATTTCATCATAAGAATGCTCAATATGGTTCTGCTTGGTCTGATGTTAAGCATGAAACAAAGAAAGCCAGGAAAAGTCTTGTAGCTGTTACTCAAACACATATTGATTTGCTTTTTAAGTTCTGCAATGCCAAATGTCTTAACCATACCAGTTCTGAGTGTCTATGCCATTTGATCCTCCACCATATTTGCATGTTACACTCTCTGATACATAATTCATGATTTCAATAAACATTCGCTTAGTATTAAAACAATAACCCACAAATTGAGAATTTGAGTCGTACAATGTTAATATTTTAAGACACGTTCAGATCTTAATATCATGAAAACTAATAAAAACGTATAGCGCAAGTCACTCCAAGGATATCCAATTTATGAACGCTCAAGCCAAGGTCGGATTTAGGGGTGGGCCGGTCTTGGCTATAGCTCAGGCCAGACCAAGCCCATTTGATTTTTCTCCTTCTAAATAAATTTTTATATGGAAAAAAAAAATATGCAGATATTTTTTTACCTATCAACACAGCTCAAAATTAATTTAGTTCAATCTTGGCTCCATCCTTAACTCAAGCTACTTTTTATTCACGTATTTTGAGAGACCTACAAGTACTATTCATTCATGTAATTAAGTAGTTTACTATAGAAACAAATGTACGCACTACATTAATAGTCCAACAATCCTGATTTCCTGTCCATAATGGATAGGATTAAAACTTCTCACTGCTGACGTGGGTTGCCACGTTAGCGGTGAGATGTTTTAATCTTATCCACAGAAGGTTGGAAATCAATTCTATATAGTCTACTACACGTGTTGTGTGAAAGTAAGTCGAGCAATACTAGAGTCCTCATTAAAGCATGCTCTTGGCAATTGTTTTTCAACTGATAAATCAACTCTTCAGTTAACTTGAGTTGAGACAGATGATTGAGGGAAGGGGGTGTATGATGATTAAAGAGAATAGAAAGACAATGTTGATTAACCATTTTTGGAAAGACTTAAAAACTAATTTAAATTTTTTCTGCCAAATATATTTGGACTTTTTTTACAAATTACTTTTCTTTTTCTATAACATGTTTTTAAAGCTTGGGGCAAGTTTGGCTAAACTTAAAATATTTACTTATAAGTAAATGGGTCAGTTTTGAAATAGTTTTTTTATCAAGCCAAAAATAAGTAAGAGTAAGCTATTTATTAAAATTTACATTCCTTTTAAACTAAAAAGTTGCTTAAAAAGGTAATTTTACTTCTTTTTAAGCATAATTTTAAACAAAGATTGTTGAGATATAATAAGACTTTAGTCGAGTCAATTGTAGAAAAAACAAAGATTGCTGGATCATCCCTTGCGTCCGCTCTGAAGAGGTCTACTTGGAAATTATAAATATTTATTTAATATATTGATTTATTCATTGATTCTTTGCGGACAAGTTAGGCTTCTTCTATAATAAGGGCTCGAGCCTATAGAATAAATATACAACACAGTATAGAGGGAAAATCAAAGGAGAGTAAAATGGCAGAAGTAAAGCTTTTTGGTGCTTGGGGAAGCTCATTTAGCTTCAGAATCGAGGTTGCTTTGAAACTCAAGGGCGTTGAATATGAATTCATAGAGGAAGATATACATAACAATAAGTCCCCTTTGCTGTTTAAGTACAACCCAGTTCACAAGAAAATTCCCGTGTTAGTCCACAATGGCAAACCAATTTGTGAGTCTCTGGTAATTCTTGAATACATTGATGAAACGTGGGAAGAAGGCCCTTCTATTTTGCCTAAAGATCCTTACGAGAGAGCCCTGGTGCGCTTCTGGACTAAATTCTTGGATGAAAAGGTATATTTTTATGCTGTTATGTCCAGTACAATATACCATGGATGTCGTCACGTGTTTGAATCATTCAACAATTAACAGTATTTTTAATTTATGAACGTTTTAGTGTTTTCCTGCAATGAAGAAAGCTTGTTGGAGCATGGGAGAGGAGCAAGAGAAGGCCAAGGGGGAAGTTACTGATCTTCTGAAAATTCTCGAGGGCACACTTTCGGGCAAGAAATTCTTTGGGGGAGACACTATTGGAATGGTTGATATAGTTGCCAATTTCATATCATATTGGTTAATAATAGTGCAAGAATTGGCAGGAGTACAAGTGTTGACATACGAGAAATTTCCAAAGTTAGGCGGATGGATAGATGAGTACCTAAACTGTAACATTATAAAGGAAAATCTGCCTCCCAAGGATAAGTTGACTACACTTTTCCAAGCTCGTTTTACTGCTCGTCGTGGTGCTGCTCCCAAATGAAATCCAATTAGCTAATTACTTCACATTTTGATATTGAACTCGAAATTATATGAAATAAAGGGAATTACGACTACCCTTCTACCGAATAAATACTAAGAAACTATGCCTAACATATGAGTACTTATTTGTAGTTTTTAGTACCTTTCTATCAATGTTTAATCTTTACGTTTGTATAAAAAGTTCATATGCCTGTGTTCGGTACGATTAGAAAAGTTTATTAAAATTTAAATTAAAGTCAACAATTAATTTTAATCATATATTTCAAAAGACACGCATACTTTCAATTATATATTTCATCAATTTTTATTAAAATTTACTAAAAATCAGATATTTATCTAAAAGAAATTGTTTGAGCCCCATTTTTGGGGAGAAAATGAATTTTTGAATAGTGTATTGATGGAAAATATGTGGTTAAAAAATAAGTTAAAGTTTTGAATTTACGTATAATAATATTTTATTGAAAATGTATGTTGAAATGATGTCAAAACACTGTTTAAAAATGTATTTTTTTGAAAAGAATGGGGCTCAAACAAGGGCATACTTGATTCATGTCATTGATGTCATGTTAGATCACGTGTTACGTTAATTGTGTTGACCTCGTTTGCTTAATTGTAGGATAGAGATGTTATACAATAATTAGACGATAAAGTTCAGAAAAATGATTAATTTTCTTTTGTATATAATATTTGATGCCTTGTTGTTGCATAATTTGACAATGAAATATATAAAATTTCACAAATCCATTGTCAAAAGAACACGAGTTATCTCCTATCTGTTGACATTGCCCCTTCACACTGAAATGCGAAGCAACAATAATTGGCAGGGGCGGACGCGGACATTTTAGACTAGGGGGTCAGTAACGAACTTTAAAAAAAATGATAAAAAAGATATATCTTATTACAATTGCTCTCTACGTGTTCTCATACTTTGATAACGTTCAATAATTACATCATTTTCAATCTTATAAAAAACATCTTTCTCAATATATGCAATCAAACTATCATTCAACCATTGATCTCCAATTCGATTGCGCAGACGATTTTTGACGTAAGTCATCGCAAAAAATGCTCTCTCGACTGTAGCAGTAGCCACGGGAAGAACTAAGGTTAGTGTCACAAGTTTGTAGACTAATGGATACACTTCATGTTTATTCTTCACAACCAACTTCTGTGCAAGATCGCTAATGCCTTGTAATTTTTCAAAGTCTTTAGAAGTGCGCATCTCAATAATATATGTATCTAGTTGATCATCAAGTTCTAGGATATTTGCTGCGTCAAAATCTACCGGATAAGACTGACATAGTCGAATCAATTTGAACTTGTCAAAAGCAGCAAATGAATTATTTGGAGATAAACATGCAACACAAATAAGCAAGTCACTATTTGCTTCAGAAAAACGATCATTCAACTCTTGAAGTTGTATATCAATGACGGCATAAAAACATTTCCACACGAAAATGATGCAAATTTGTCACTGTCTCACGCCGTGAACGACCTACAGTTACGAACATATCATCCATATCGGGAACATTGATCTTGTGAGTTTCACAAAACGAACAAATCACTCCCAAAAAAGAATCCCATCCATCATCTCTCATGGTTTGGAGTTGTGTTTTACATATTTGCACCAATTTCATAGCATTGACAATATCTTGATCTTTTCTTTGTAATGCTTTTGACAATTCGTTTGAAATCCCTAAAATCTTTTTCATGAGATATAGATTAAATGCAAATTCAAATCTTAACATCAATTCCAATAAAATGCATGCATCACCTCTTGTTCCGGTACTTGTAGAATCAGTAGCAATCATCTCAATGACTTCGACTATAGTTGAAAACATGGTAATCAAGTTAATTAAACAACTATAGTGAGAGCCCCAACGTGTATCCCCAGGACGCTGAAAAGTAATTTCTTGATTGAGATCTCGTCCGCTTGATATTTCACCAATACTGAGTGATTCAAGAATTTTCAATCTTTGATTCTCTCGAATAAGATCACTCCGTTTAGCTGATCCTCCAACAATATTCACCAATCTATGTACTATAGTGAAGAAAGTTTCAATCTTCGGATGTTTCTGTGCCACGGCTACAAGAGCTAATTGAAGTTGATGAGCAAAGCAATGAATATAGTAAGCACTTGGATTTTCTTTCAAAATAAGTGCTTTGAGGCCATTATACTCACCTCGCATGTTACTAGCTCCATCATATCCCTGGCCTCTCAAATTAGATATGCTTAAACTATGCGTTGAGAATAACTGATCAATTGCAGCCTTAAGTGAGGCAGCTGTGGTATTCAAAACATGAATGACACCAATAAAATGTTCCAATATACACCCATTCTTCACATAACGAATGACAACTGACATTTGCTCTTTCATAGAAATATCTCGAGATTCATCAACTAAAATTGAGAAGAAACTATCACGAATATTTTCGATAATCACATGTAGACATTCAGAAGCAATAGCACTTACAATATCTTTTTACACTCTTGGTGATGTTAATTTCAAATTTTCAGGTGCATTTGTCAAAGCAACGGCCTTAATCTTAGGATTATGATCACACAACCAATGCAACAGTTCAAGAAAGTTTCCTTGATTGTTTGAATCTTCAGATTCATCATGTCCACAAAATGCCATCCCTTGTCGTAGAAGAAATCGAACACAATCAATTGAAGCATTTAATCGGATTCGATAATTTGTTTGAGCTTGATGCGATTGTTTAACGAGACAAGATCGAATACTTTGTTCTTGATTGTTGAACAATTCATATTTGACCCGAGCTTGATTGTGTGCACTACTTGAAGCCCCAACATGTTTTCTTATATATTCTTTCTTTTTCCAATTTGAAAATCCGCCTTTAACAAATGAACCATCATTCAAACCAAAAAGATAACAATAAAAGCAAAAAACTGCATCATTTGCTATACTGTATTCCAACCAAGTGGGATGCTCATTATACCACGAAACACAAAATCGTCGGTCTATTTTACCTATTCTTGTGGGTGGAAATATATGATTACGAGGCTGACAAGGACCTCTTTGCATATATGCTCTTCGAATCACATCTCGAATATTAACATCATAATTCTGTATTGGAACTCTCAATCCAGCATCAGAGGGAAGCTGTGCAACATCAACATCTCAACATCAACATCCCCAACATCGTTTTCATCCCTTTTCTTTCGAACATTCCTTTCACCGATATTTTGTTCATCACAGGAAATCGTAGATGTACGTTTAAAGTATTTTTCCATAACTGAAACAAACCAACCAAAAATGAAAAATCAACAAGATTAGAAATGCCTAAATCAGTTTATGCTATTTCCTACCTACCAAAAGTCAGACAAAATTTCAATCTTCCCAAATCAATATTATCAATAATCAATTTACATATAAATAAGTAACAAATCCCTAAATCAGAAAACTGGAAAAGGGTCAATTTCCTAAATCAAAGCCCTAAATCAGAAATCCCTAAATTACATTTATTGGGCAGGAACATGAATCATAATTGATTAATTGAACTGTAAATAAATCCAAATTTAGAAATAGGAACTAACCACACCTGACACATAGAGGCAGGCAGGCAGCAGTTACGGTTATTGTCACTTATGGAGAAGAATTCAAAGAAAAAATTTGAGTAAGTGATAAGTTTGTAAGTGTAAAGCTTCTAACCTTCAAGTCAGTAGTGATGGGTCGCCGACAATGGCGTGACTGGCGTCGGCAGTTGCTATTGCCGCAGTCACATGGAGGCCGGAAGCGTTCCAGGTGGAGGCAGTCAGGTCAGGCAGAAACAGAGGCGGGGATGGAGCGGTGGCCGGTGGCTATGGGTGAGCTCTTACTGCTCTGTGTTGTGCTAATGTGCTTCAATGGTGGGAGACAGGGAGTGGGAGACAGCGAGAGACGGGAGTTGAGAGAGAGAGATACGGTTGAAGCAGGGAAGGATTTGTTTGAGTTTTGACTATTTTGATTTTTGACCTACTAATTTATTTATTAAAAAAAACCTTAAGACTAGGGGGTCAATTGACCCTACATGCCCCTTCCCCCCTCCCCCCCTCCCCGTCCGCCAGTGATAATTGGTATAATTCTACCTAAAAGTGATTCTAAATAGACTTCATTGATTTTGTAACCACAATTCCTTATTTCTCTTAAAAATTTAGCCTAGTGTACCTGTTAATGTCCACTATAAATAAAGTGCCATCAAAGCCAAGGTCTTATGTCGTCCAGAGATCCAATATTTTTTCGATGTATTCGAGTCGTGAAGAATTTCAATATGATACTATGTGTAAAATGTGTTTGCATGCTTTTCATTGAATTTCAACTTGTAAAACTCACTTGAAAATTCCAAAACGAGGTTGAATTACTTGATTTTTTAATTGCTTGCTTTACACACCGTCTTGTACCCACTTTTTGGTCAAAAATTCGTTCTCCAAGAAAGGAGTTTGATGTTCACAATTTCAAGAACCCCATTTGAGATGTTATATTTCCAAAAATCAAGTCTTTCTACTCATGTATTTTCCTTCTCCTTTCCATACCCGAATTTTTTTATTATGTTTAGAAGTTGCATGGAATTTATTGGTGGTGGGGAGATTAATTTTCAAATTCAAAAACTCAACTCCTCATTCCACTTTTTTTCATGCAATTTGGGTCTGGTCAACTAATAGGGACAACCCGTTTTCTTCTGGCATCTCCCGCTCGTACATGATGGGCTTGACCTGATGTATCAATTATATATTTATCTCAACATCTCCAAGTTCATACAAGTAAATGGATCGTATGACCAACGAGTTAATTTAAGAGAATACAACACTATACACCTGTATATCTCACTATAGTCAATACATATTTTGTAATATCAGTTCTAGTATTTCTAACCCCTCAATCATACTCAACTTTATAATCTTTATTGTATTCACAATTGTATCGCAAACTCAAAATGTTAACACAATTATCCGGTCAATGAATACAAATTGAGGTGTTAGATAAATTAATCTTCTTTTCCTACTTGAATCCCTTAATTTCAAGTCAGCTATTTTCGTAGACATATTCCATCAAACCGAATCAACCATAGTTGTTGACAACATGCTAAAGTAGCAAACACCGAAATAAAAATATGAGAAACAGTCAAAAGTCATAAGGATGTATAATTGAGGCCCTATGTGTTTCAGAGACTCACACAATGAAGAAGTAAGGATCAATTCTTTCATTTCTCATTAGTCGTTAAAGCACACGTGGTATGAAATACATGCTACAATATTTTTTCACATTCTTAGGGCCTATGTATAATCTTACAAATAAAATATACTGTACAGAACATAATTTAAATATTCTTTGATATCTAACATGTTTTCCTTATATTTATTCCTTTAAGCAATCTCAATCGAAAATTCGATCTGGCTATAGAACAAGTCTTATGGATAGCAAAAATCCATACCGACTACTTGTTGTAATCTCATTTTGATATCTCATCAAGACGACTTAATCATGTACACAATATGATCACCGTGTCTCATTTCAGCACACTTTAAAGTATCTGAGAAGATTGCAAGTGTGAGTGAACCAATCTTAACCTGTTTGACATACTTTATATGTAGATATTAAATAGTAATCTAAAATATCACAGCAAAATATTACTCTTAACATATGAACTCAAAACATTGTTTATTAATGGACTTATATGAAAAAAAGTTTGCATAGTACATAACTCAAATTTTACGCAATCCCAGAGACTTAACATGAGTCATAAAAATATTTCTAGGGATATGTTTTGTAAATGGATCAGCTACCATTTGGTGCATAGAAATATACTGCAAACTCACTCTCTTCTTTCCTATGATATATCTTACAAAATTATATTTTGTATCAATGTATTTAGTTCTACTATGATACTTGGGATCCTTCGTATATGCAATAGTTGCCTGACAATCATAATAAAACAATATAGGTCCCACATCATCAGTAAAGACTCTTAGATACCGTAAAAATCTCCTTAACCAAACAGCTTCATATACTGCTAAAGCACGTGCTACGAATTTTGCTTCCATTGTGGACAAGAAAATGCAAGTTTGTTTCTTGCTAATTTAAGAGGTGGCACCGTTACTAAGAATGCATATCCTAAAATTGATTTGCGCTCATCTAGGTCTCCATCCCAATAAGCACTTGCGTATCTTTATAAGCACAAATCATTCCACTGATAGCTTAATGAACAATTAGCAGTAAATTTCATGTATGTCAATATCCTCTTTACAACTTTCAAATGATCTCTTCCAAAATTAGATTGATACCTGTTGACCAAACCTACGGCATAACAAATGTCAGAATGAGTACACATCATAGCGTATATCAAGCTCCCAACCGTACTAGAAAATGGAACTCTGGACAGATCTTCTTTTTCTTCAATAGTTTTTGGACACATACAAAGACTTGGAGTTTCGCCTTTCGATACAGAAGTCTCAATGAGGTTGTAATTCTGTATTTTAAAATGTTCAACAATTTTATTTATATATGGCTCTTCTGGCAGAGCAAGAAGCCATTTCAAACAATCTCTATGAATTTTAATACCAAATATGTAATCTGCTTCACCCATATTTTTCATTTCAAAATTTGAGGACAACCATTTCTTAATAGTTTTAGTATACTACTTATTAGATAAAATTACAAATTTCTCATTGGGCCTTTTCAAATAAATACAATGACTTCGTCTATCATGACAAAATTGTATGAGATAACTGCTTTGTCAAATCTTAAGTATCACTGTCTAAAAGATTGCTTTAGGCCATAGAATGATTTATTCAATTTATGAACTCTATTCTCTTGGCCTGTTTTAATGAAACCTACTAGCTGATGCATGTAAATTTCTTCATCCAATTCTCCATTGAGAAATGCAGTATTCACGTCAATTTGATATAATTCTAAATCTAAACATACTACAAGAGCTAAGAGTAGGTGCATTGAAATAAATCTCACTACTATTGAAAAGGTCTCTTCAACCTCTATACCCTTATGTTGAGTATAACCCTTTACCAACATGCGAGTCTTATGCCTCTCTATAGTCCTATCAGCTCTTCGCTTTATTTTGAGAATCCATTTGTTTCCAATGGCTTTTCGAGTAGATGGAAGATCAACAAAGTCCCAGACTTGATTCGATTTGATAGACTCTGTCTCTTCTTCCATTACATTCTTCAAATTTTCCTTTTGCAAGGCATGATAAAACTTCTTGTACTGATTTTGATTCATCATCATCTTCTCGAGATACTAGGATAACTTGCCCTTCGATCTTGAAATGACGTTTAGGCATTTTTTTTTCTAGTACTTTTATGAAGTAAAAGCTCCAATGTGACCTTGTCACTTGGAGTTGGAGATAAATTGTTCCCACTTAATTCGACAAGCAAAAGTACTTCGTCTTGCACCTTAATTGATCCATCGAGTACAACTCTGTCATCTAATTCATACAAAGGTTCTTCCTTTTTCATTTCTTTCCTATTAGGAAAATCACTCTCAAGAAACTTCACATCACGTGACTATATCTCAATTATAGTCCTATCTTGATTTTTACTTGTGAACACATATCCTTTGGACCGATCTAAGTATCTCGAGAACCCAACTTTCCAAATTTATTGGACGAATAATGGATATAAGCAGCTGATCCCCAAGATTTAAGAGAACTCAAATCAAGGATCTACCCGTCCAAAGCTGATATGATGTGGTATGTATCGATTTAGAGAAAACTCTATTCGGAATATAGATAGCAATAAAAAAGCATCTCCCCAATAGGAAATAGGTAAATAGCCTGCACCATCATGGATCTCACTATTTTTAGCAACGTTCTAATCCTCCTCTCAACAATACCATTTTATTAAGGTATATTAGGAATAGTTAACTATCTAATTATTCTCTTATCATTACATAGTCCTTTGAACTCTTTAGATAGTGATGGCAACAGGGCGGGGCGGGGCGGGGCAATTTTCTTGCCCCGTTTAATTTTTTTTTAATTGCGAATTTAATAAAATACGGATAACATTCAAGTTGAACTTTTAATAAAGAATGCCCTTACTTTATGTAAATTTAAGTTTTTGTGTTGGGATAAAATTACTTATAGTGTAAAATGATTTTTAGAGAATGTGTGAATAAAAAGTATGAAAAAATGATAGGTCTACATGTAAATTATGTTATTAAAAACAATTGTGATAGAAAATAAGTTTAAATAAAAAGAGATTTTGAAATATGTTGCATAGATGAACTCTATAATTAAAAAAAAAATCACGGGGCGGGGCATCCTCACCCCACTCCGCCCCGCCCCGCCCCGCGCCGCGCCCCGCGACGGGGCGGGTTTTTTTGCCCCATTCGGGGCGGGGCGGGGTAAATTGTCATCACTATCTTTAGATAGATATTCACATCATCGATCAGTTTTTAAGGCTTTCTATCTATTTGATTTTCTATCATATTTAAATATCATCTAAAGCATTTTAATGCCTAATTTATGAGAAATCAAATAGACATAATTATACCACGTGAAATAATCTATAAAGGCAATGAAATAAGAAGCTTTATGTCTTGCCCTCACATTCATCGGGTCATATAGATCTCAATGGACTAGCTGCAATGGAAGTTCGGCTCTTAAGGCTTTATCGAATGATTTTCGTGTTGTTTTTTCAATTAGACAATATTCCCAAGTAGGTAACAAAACCTTAGAGATTGAACTTAGTAAGCTTTCTTTGGCCAACCTATTCATTTTCTCTTACCCAATATGTCTTAATCTAGCATGTTATACGGATGTATCAATATTCAAATCTTTAAAAATAATAATAATAATAAATTCATAGAAAAACAACGATCAACAAAATTATTCTAAGTGTTTGGATCACAATCCAACACTACAAAACCACCTTTTACATGTCCAGATCCATAAAATACATTACCATTATTTATACGGACAGAGTTATCGTAAGAGTTGAAACTGAAACTTAATCTTAAAAGAACAAAAATGAAAATTAAATTCTTTGGTGTCCTGGTGCAAATAAGACATCATGAAAGAGAATAATACAGCCACCACGCATATGTAACTTGCATGTATTGATCCCTTTCACCTTCACTCTACCATTGCGCCAACATATTTTCATTTTGTACTAATTAGAAATAGACCAAACTCAACAAATGCTTCTCGATCCCTAATTACATGGTCTGTCGCTCTTGAGTCTATAATCCACATAGGATAAGATTCAGTTAGCATAACAATGCTTGAAACTTAAACAACACTAAAATAAATATTTATAAGAGCTACCTTCTCTAGCTCAGGGTATTCCTAAGTAAAGTGACTTAACACCTGAGAGTTGAAGCATTGTACTTTCTTCTTTCCAAACCATATACCCTTACTGTTGCTCTTGGGTTTGTTCTTTTAAGGTCCCTGTCCAGTTTCTTTTCCTTTCTATTTCCCATCTTTAAAACTGTTCTTCGTACGCTTAAAGCTTAAAGTTTTTCCAGAACTCGATTCAGCCACAAAAACTTGTCCCAAAGATTTAGCAGCACCAAGACGCTCATCTTCTAATTTCACATGGCGAGCAACATCAACAAATATTTTGATGCTATCATTGTGAGTTGGATTGACTTTCAAATGTTTCCAATTATCAGGAAGGGATCAAAACGTAAACATGCTACTAATCAGAGAATATGTGATCAGCCTACTTTAGCTCCCTAATCATAGAAGACATGGTCCTCACACGATGCGTGATATTGCGATTGGGAGGTTCTTGTAAGTATTAAACTTAATAGTTAGCTGTCTGAGTCTATTCACACTAGTGCCATCATATTTCTCTCTCAAATATGTCCAGATGTCATGAGCAGTCGGAAACTGCTCACACTCATGAATGAAAAAATCTACCACGAAACTTATCAAAAATGCACGAGCAGTGGAATCTTTCTTTTTCCTACCCTAGTAAGTTTCACAATCCCTTATTTGTTGAGCAGTTTAACATACTACTGGGTCTTCAATCATGTGGTTAATGCCCTCGAGGCAATCTTATTCCTCCAGCACATATCAAATTTTATGGCGCCAACTATTATAGTTATCATCATTCAATTTGTCACCTTTATTAAGGTCGGCTACGATATTCTTAAATACCATGATCCGTCAAAATTTCAGAGACAATCATATAAATGTCCATTTATATACACATATCATTTTGCACTCTTTATGATAATTTCACACTAGATACGGAGTCGAAAGTTCACTAAGTTCTCAATTATCGTCCATTATCCTAATATTATATTATCATAAAATTAATTTCATAGTGCAAAATCATATATTCTAGATCAGAATTACTTAAACTCCTTCAACCTTAGAAATTCAACAATTAATCATGTACAAAATAAGTAAGATATTTTGACTATATCTGATATATAAGTAACATATATATAAATCTCAAAATGTCAAATATGTACATGAGATCATATTAAGCTTCTTTAAACAACTATTAAACATGAAAAAAATAAAATTTCACATAGATATTGTTCCACAATTTGAACTAACCATATATATCTAAATTAATTATAGAATTCACATTTTCCTAATTCCATTTTCTCATCAAGATCCAGATAAAAAAAATTGTAGTATACAGGTGGCAAATTATCCAAAACTTTAATAGCAACATCATGCTAATGTTTATGAAGTGTCCTTATTAGATAATACATACTTTACATGTCACATATAGGCTGTCTGAAATGTATCACTTCTCAGCACATTGCTTCGAGATATTTTATGTGTTGTACTAGGTTATGTCGTGGATATTTCATAGTTTTTATAAGTACATAATCTTTCAACACACTCCATAGCCTGTGCTCTACTATCTTCTCCTCTAAAAATGTTAAAAGTGCGTGTTGATCCAACTATATCTAATCAAGTACAAGAATTGGAAACTAGTCACACCTAACAAGATCCACACCACTCATGAGCGTAAAGAAAATGTGGTATATCAAACACTTTTCCAGTACTTTTCATTTAAATGAATAAGAGCACTTAAAAAACAACTCCCATTAGGAAAATATCACTTAATAAATATTTTTAATTTTTTATAAAAATTTTCAGAATTTAATAAAGTCCAAAAAATATTTTTTAAATGTTTTTTATAAATTTATTACAATAATAAATAAATAATTATTTTTTGATTGTCTGAAAACTATTTTAATTGCATAAAAAGGGAATATTTGAGGGACAAATTTGTAATCTTCTAAATGGAATTTGAAATAATCAACTTCAAAAAAAAAAAAAAAAAGTAATTTTGAGATAAACATGCAATCTTTCAAATTGCATTTGGAATATTTGAGAGACCACTATGGAAATTTTTAAAAATTGAATTTGGAATTATTACCTCCATGGCAACTCTTTTATTTTTTATTTAGTATTTTTTTTGTGGGGGTGGGGGGTAATTGCTCATCGTCTTCCTTCTTGGGCAAAAGATTCAACTTCAATTTAAAGTCAAAATTTAAATTCTTTATACAGTTGGAAAGATATCGAGAAGATCTATCCAACCATATAAAATGGGCCTCGTAAAACTTAACATGCAAGGAGTTATCATACAATGAAGTTTCGAATCTATCAATTAGTGTTCAATTTTTCTCTCAAAATACAAATCCAAACGAAGTGAAATTTTCCAAATATGTTCTACATAGTATCATGAACATATGGTATAAATTTCATGAATTTATATGGAATATATCAAAAGTTGCCATTGATGATCTTCAAGTTTTGAGAGAAATCCAGAATTCATGAATTTCATCATAATAAAACACTTTCAGCATGTAATTGGGCAAGAAAATAACCTTTTAGGGCTCTATACCAATGTAAAATGTGCTTACATACTTTTAACCAAATTTCAAATTGTAAAACTTACTTGAAATTCCAAAACGAGGTTGACTTACTTGCCTTTCAATTGCCTACTTTTTACACCGTCCTTGGTCAAAAACTCAATCACCAAGAAAGCAGTTTGATGTTCAGAATCCAAGAATCCAATTTGAGATTTTATATTTCCAAATTTCAAGTCTTTCAACTCATATATTTTCCTTCTCCCTTTTTTTATGTTTGTTTTTTATAATCATGAAGTAATGGAAGTTGCATGGGAGTTATTGGTGGAGGAGGTTAATTTTCAAAGTCAAAATCTCAACTTCCCTCTTCACTTGGTTTCATGCAATTCGAGCTGTTTTCCTTCAACACAATTCTAGTAAAAATATTTTTATTAAAATGATAGTTTTAAAATGGATTGTAACCTCTATATTCTTTAACTTTTATGAAAATATTTTTTCCTTTTTTTGTTAATTTTTAAAATAATAGCATTTGCGAATGTTTGTTATATATTCTTTAAAATTTATTTATCCTCAATTAATTATGAATAAAATAATTTTGCACTTGAACACACAACTTTTTAACACTTTTTTAATCACACATTCTTTAAAAAAAATAAAAAAATAAAAAAAAATTGACGGATAAATGGGGTGGGGACGTGACAGGATTGTTGCCTTGAGACAAGTACCGAGTACGAGAAACATGGTCCCCAACCCGCTACCCGTCTCATTTAAAGTTAATTTCAAATTTAAGTTTTTTATCATTTTAAAGAGAACACAAGTTGTTCTTAAAAAATTGGAAAAAAAAAAGAAGGTAATATTATTTACTAACTAAAGAAAGTTCATTGAAAATACCCACTTTGATCGAGTATGAGAGGGGGGATGAGATAACAAAAACACCCGACGAAGCGGGGATAAGAATGATCGATCCACCTCATTGCCATTCCTGCTTCAGTTTCAGATAAAAAAAATAACTAAAATTCTAGGTAGTTACTTCTTTTTTTAGTTATTTTTTTTTTTTTTTGTAATAATTGTAAGACGGTTTTTGCAATAAACATCTAGAGGCGAACATTTTCATCTCCGTATTCAGCAGAAGTTTAATTTTTTTTAAATTTAATATCTTCTAGTTAATCCTAAAGATAAAAATAAGTTTATTGAAATAAATTTTAATATCTTCTAGTGAATTATGAAGATAAAAATAAAGTTAATTGAAATTCTAGAGAGAAGAAATACACTGATATGAAATAGTATAGATATAAATTAAAAAAATGGAAATTAAATTGCTCTGCTTATCACCAACTTATGAGTTTCCAATATATTTAAAATACTTGAACTTCATTATAATTGTAGAGTAGTTTAGTCTTTTATATAAAGTCCCCGCCTAACTCATTTTTCATCAAACTGATTTTTAATTATATATTTTTTTCAACAAAATAATTTTGCACTTAGATTCATAAAGTTTTCCTACTTTTAAATCACACATTCTCTAAAATAATTAACTTTACAAAATCTATTTTAAAAAAATAGGAGCAAAATTTCAAATGAAAACCTTCTTTATGCCAAACAGAAATGTAAATCACTTTTCCGCCTCTGAAATTCAAATAATTGTGAAAAAGAAGTAATTTTAAAGATCAATTTCAATCAATGGCATAGTCTAAACCCATGTTTGGTTTAATTTAAAAATAAAATAAAATTTAAGTCAAATTCAATAAGTAATTTTTATCACACGATTTATCAACTACAAATAAAATTCACTGAAAATCAAATTTTTTATTAAACCAAACAGGACTACATAATACATATTATGGTCAAATCATTGCCAATTCTGTAATTTTCGAGGCTTGAGGCGAACATCACAAATTAGGCCACAAAATCTTAGTATGCATGGAGTCAATAGTTAACTTGTTAATTCAAAACTTAACAATAAAACTATAAATAAAATGTATTATACAAATTATTTATATTATAATCAAATAATAAAACCGACAATATTTCAAATGACCAGTTAAATACCATTTGTCTTGCAATTTTAGAAGCAAAAACATTATTAAAATTTGAATGATCTACCTATTCAATAATTTCTTTTTTAGTTGATAACATAATCAATCAATCCAATCTTTCTTGTGATATAATTGATTAGAAATAATATATGGTTAACAAAATTTTGTAAGTAATATAAGTTTTTGAAATGTTCTCAAATATTGTAGCACTTTAGTTATTCTTGCTGTTCACTTAGTACATAGCACCTCATGATATGTAACTCAGAACATAAATCATCTCCATTAATATCCGAACGTCCGTTATGTTCCTAATATTTCTCAATTAATTTTTGCCAAATCTAGTAAAACATATCTTATTTTAAACAAATAAATCAAATATTACCTATGTGATGAACATTTTGATTGGAATAAAGAAATCACTGCAACATGAGTTTGAAAAATCCTACGCCTCTTGTCCCCTTTCACTGTATTCAAAATGGACCTAATCCAGAAATGAAATTCTTACAATGAAAACACATTATTGGACCTTATTTATAAATAGAATGGAATGGACCTAATTTATCAAAGTTTTAACTAAAGAAAAAAAAAAGGCAATAAACCTAATTTACCAAAAAAGGAATGAAATAGGCTAAACTCTGAGATCCCTTTAATGTTGGGTCGGAGGCGTGGGCTTCACTCTCCTCTATGCAAATCAGACCATGGGTCAAATCATGTTCTGCACACTTCTACGTGTATAGAACCTATCAAAGACTTTCTTCCACTTTCTTTTGATATTCTTGCCAATGTTATGTGAGTCATGCTATTTGTACAAAATTGGTTGACAAAGTCGGTGTACAAAACAACATCTACACCAATCATTTCAAAAATATATTTTTTTTAAATCATTTGAAATCAAAAGTCAAGAATTTGCCAACACTTGGCTTTGTCAACTTATTTTGTACAACTAGATTAATTAATGTTATGTATATTATAAGCAAGTATAAACCAACACTTCACACCTACTTCAATCAATATCGATTCCTTGATAAAATTACCAAAAAAATAACTGTCATAATAATAATAATAATAATAATAATAATCAAATTGTCAACTATGCGTACTAATTTATTGAATGTTCTTTCTTGGCGGACAAGTCACATGTTCCCATTGCATTATAAGATCTCAGCGTGCAGAATGAAAATATAGCGGAGCATATGTAGAGTGAAATTCAAGCTATATAATGGCAGAAGTGAAACTATTTGGTACGTGGTTTAGCCCATTTAGCCGGAGAATTGAGATTGCCTTGAAACTAAAGGGTGTCGAATATGAATTCATAGAAGAAGACCTAAGCAACAAGTCACCTTTGCTGCTAAAGTACAACCCAGTTCACAAGAAAATTCCCGTGCTACTCCACAATGGAAAGCCAATTTGCGAGTCTTTGGTGATTCTTGAATACATTGACGAAACATGGGAAGGCCCTTCCATTTGGCCAAGCGATCCTTATGAAAGAGCCACCGCGCGCTTCTGGGCTAAGTTCTTTGATGAGAAGGTACAATTTGCTGTCTGAACGTATGAGTCATTAAATATGAGATGCATTTAAAATCCCGTTGTTTAAAACTTTGAGCTATCACAGAGAAGACACTCTTTTTAAACATGCATTTTTTTTATGACACGATATTTTACACGTGTTAAGATTTGAGGTTCTATCTTAAAAAGTCAACATTATTAACAAAGAGTAGTTTAATCTTTTATATGTTGATTTATATTTCAATAGTTAGTCAGGATGGGATTTTTCACTTTACTCCCACTTGACAACCATTAAGACAAAACTCTTTCTTTCTTAAACTCATTTTCAACCACATATCTTCACGATAAAACATTTTGCACGTAATCCTAAAAACTGTTTCTTACTTTTTAATTATACATTCTCTAAAAAAATCATTATTTTAAAATTAGTTTTCCCCAAAACTGATTTTAATGGTTGTCAAGGAGGGCTTAGTATGCCCCCGACCAGATGGTTGCTCACTTGAACAGCTAATCTCGAAATTTGTGTGCTTATTTTTTAGCCTTAATTGAATCAAATTGCTTGTTTGAAATTAATAAGCTATAATATGATACTAAGACTTGAATTCCATCATAAAATGTCAATTTTATTAAAAGGAGTAGTTCAGATTCTTATATGTTGATTTATATTTCGATAATTAGTCGACATGTGATTTATCCCTTAACAATATATGTGTATCGATCACTCACTCATCCAATAAAAAACCTTTGCTTTTAGTGTGTGCCTGCAATGTGGAAAGTATGTTGGAGCAAAGGAGACGAGCAAGAGAAGCTTAAGGAAGAATGTACTCAACTCTTGAAAATTCTTGAGAGTGCACTCTCGGGCAAGAAATTCATCGGGCCAGGTGAGAATATTGGAATGGTCGATGTCACTGGCAATTTCGTCGCATATTGGTTTGGAATTCTCCAAGAATTGGCAGGACTGCAAGTATTCGCAAAAGAGAAATTTCCCAACGTAGGTGAGTGGATTGATGAATTCCTTAATTGCAGTATCTACCTCCCAAAGATAAGTTAACTGCACATTTACAAGCCCGTTTCCAAGCTGTTGCTGCTTCCAAATGAAACTATGTAGCTAATTACTTATGTTTTGCTGTTAAATAAGAATTTAAGTAAATCTGTAATAAATGGGAGTATGATTCTTTAATGTTCTATCACTAGTTTATGTTGGAAAAATAAAAGAATTAGTTTCTCGTGGTAGATAGCTTTGCGTATAAATATTTTTACGATTACATGTTTGATATTGTCACTGAATTCAACTCAAAGTATCGATACTAACCAAAATGTTACAATATTGTATATTCAATAGAGTAAATTTTAAGAGAACGGCACTCCTGAAGTACTCAACTTAATTATTACTCCCTGCGCTTGAAAATTGATGTGTATTATTTATTCATATCTGAATCTCAATTAAATAGTGGGTCCTACCTATTTAAAAACTATGTATTCTATGTAAATTTAGCTGTTTTAACGTTAGTGTCAATGGCTTGTGTTTTTATAAAAAGTTGATAAAGTAGCTAGAAATTTAGTCTAACCAACCTTCCATCACATGAATCTTATCTAACCTAATACTGTCGTGCAAAATGAAGAAAAATAAAATTTTATCTATATAGAATTTTAATTATTATCCTTATAAAAACACAAGTGGTCACTTTTGTTCAAATCATGTTATGGTCACTTTAAAATTTATTCAATGCCATGCCATTATCCTCAATAATTAAAGACTTCCCTCCATTTTTTTAATGAATTTCCACAACAATTTTATATCCACTCAATGCTGAAAATGAAAAAGAATGCTTAGATCACCCCTATGAATGGTAATTAAATGGAGTTGGACCTTGCCAATGAATGGTAGTTAAATAAAAGTGTTTTAGTATCGAAATCCAACTTCCTATTCCCGTTCGAAGAGAATCGAAAACAACAAATGAAGGGGGCATTCGTTACTTAAGGATTCTATTTCAGAAATTCGTTGCAAGTTCATAGCACACAGGCTTTACAAACAAATGTAATTTGGCTGATAATAGTCGCACCATGTAGCTTGATAAGTGTATTTAGGGATAGCTCGGCTCGTTACGAAACTCGAGGTTCGAACTCGGCTCGAGTAAAATTAAATCAGCCCTTTGTTTGGCCCAAGTGCTCGGCTAAAAAATCGAGACTTGACCTGAGCTTTCAGCTTGGGCCTTATGGAGTCGAGTTGGGTCGAACCGAGCTAGCTCTGTTATTTTATTTCATATAGGCAGCACATCAGCCTCTAAATTAGGTAGCTGCATGCTGTTTTTTTTAAGTTGGCCCGACGAGCCAAACGGGCTAGCTTGGGCTTGGCTCGGCCCGACAACCCACGACCCACCAAGCCTCGAGCCGGACCGACTCAGGCTTTTTCCTGGTCGAGCCACAGACGACCTAAGTCGATGAGCCAATTTGTCATCCCGACATGTATTTCATACACTTATTTATACAAAAAATATAGAGATTTAATAGTTATTTTCAATAATTATAGTCTAATTTATTTTATATTTGGTTTATTAGTTGAAACTTGATAAATGGAAGTGAAATTGAAAGAAAGAGGCAAAACTTAGCTAAAAGAGACTAAATTGTAAAAAATCTAAAGTTTAGGGACTAGAGTGCAAATAATCAAAAGTTGTGTCAGACCCTACAATGAAGATTCGAGAGTACTAGGAGTCAATTAGATAAATAAAAATAACAAAGGGATGGAACATAGTCAAAGTATGATCATACATCAATTTTTAACCGAAAAAATTTATGTTCCAAACTTTTAGTCTTATATTGAGACCCATTTTTTACATAGCAAACATTCAAATTGGAAAATAATATTGAAGCAAAGTTGTAGCCCTTTGAATTAGCTTTCCAACTCACTTTAAATCGTCTCAATCGGATATCGGGAGAAAAAGTTATGATAAAAAGACTGAATGATGTGCAGTGTAACCGAAGCTAACAACAGCGCCTAGGTGCTAACCATCAGCGCCCCAGTGCCATGTTGCTGAATTTTTTCCTGAAAGTCAACGCCAGGTCACAGTGCCTAGGCACCGCGTAACATACAGTTAGGATTTTTCAAGTTTGATTTATCTTTTAAAAGCTCAATTTCAATCAAACTCTTCCAATAACTTAAAAGAATGATTACATACCAATCTAGAGCCCACTAGAAGAGTTTCACACAATTTTAGAAGAGAAAAACACATAATTATCAAGATCAAAGAGCAAAAGATAGGATTTGAAGAATTTTGATGTTGAAGAAAATTCTTGGTGCAAAATCCAATTCTTTCCATGATCAAGATTTCAAAACCCAGTTATAAACTCTATATTTTTTGTTTTTCTTCCATCATTATGAGTAGCTAAATTCATCGCTAGGGCTAACAATAATCTATGTGTGACCATTTATTTCTTTTATTTTAATTCTTTAAATGCGCATGTGTTGATTTTATTCAAGAATTTAATACTTTGAATTATTTGGCCAATTACTCAATGATTTGTGAATCTATAACGAATCAAGATATGAGTTAAAGATATAGGATTGAATTAATTAAATAGGCTCAATGAAAACTCGAGAGGGATTAATTAAATACTTTATAAGAAATCGACCGAATACTACAATTGTAATATAGGTAAAATTGTAAGTTTTAACGTCCATATTCATACTTCTTAAGCCCAAATTAGATAAATTGTGCACATTAGATCATTTAATTTAGTTAGAATAATTTAAACATCAATCACAAAACTTGTTATTTGTTTTCAATCAAATTAAAGTTAGGAATAATTGAACTAATTGTTAAATAGTAGTCCTCATAGAAACGATAATCGAACTCTTAAGTCTACTTTATTATTTGTTAAATTCGTACACTTGCGAGATATAAAAATGGACAGCACAAAAAATGGCATATCATCACATGAAGTAAAAGCAAAGGATAGTTTTTCTAGAGGGTACCATCAAGGTTTCAATCCTAGTAAACAATTTGTGGGGGGTCGCACAAAAATACAAATGCTATTTCATAACTTGAAAAAGAAAAAAGACAAAAAATAAAAATAAAAATTTGTAGACAGGAGCCCTAATTTTCACGAGAGGAAACTATGCTTTCAAATTTCACCTATCAAAAATCAGGTAATCCCTTTTCTTATTCACAATTTGGTATTAAAAATAAGGACCTATTTGAGCCCCATTATTTTCTCGTTAAAATGAAAAATATAACCATTATTCATAACATCAAATCACCATATTTGACTTTTTATCTCTTGTGTGGGGTTCATAATAGCTATATTTTTCATTCTCATTTTTACAATAATGTGGCTCAAACGGTAAATAAGTAATTTAAATATATTTTTAGTATTTGATTTTCATTTTCAGAATCACTATAATTTAGATATTATTATCTTAATTTTATTGTTCAAAATTCGAATTTCACTAATTTCATATGATTTTCCTTCTGTCTTTATCATATTTGCTCAATCTGGTGAGCGAAATTTCATCGTTATTGTTAAGAAGTGGGATTAGCTATTTTTATTTATGTCTCTCACTTTAAATCTATACCTATTATACATATTTTTTTTAAAAAATATTATATACATTCACATTATATTCCAATGTTATCCTTATTAAATTTATTCATTTAAATATTAAATATTCACTCTACTTTCATATATTTATCCCATTCTAAATATATCATATTAAACGTTGAAAACACGGCAATTGTAGCATAATCATGAGGGAATAACGATTTAGTAATGGTTTAATTAATTGATCTTGATGCTCTATAAGAATTGCAAAGGAGACCGATGGACACGTTGTTTATTATTATTTTCCAAACTTGGAGAAATGAGAGCTTTTACAGCATATCTGGTTGCTTGTTTCATTGAAATATTAAATCAACAAAAGACATAATATATATAATGGGGTGATAGTATACGTATTTGATTGTGGGACATGAACTACTATATAAAATGGGGTTCGGTTTTGGGAGAATATATATGAAACATAGAGAACAAAGTTATAGTTTGAAAGTCTAAATTTATATGACCTTTAAATGGTACAATATGTGAATTTTTATAGTAGAAGAAGATTAATAAGAACCGTCGGATGGGAAAATACGTGACCTCATCCAATGACCTCATCCAAACGGTCGAGACATCTAATCATGCTTTTCAATCAATCCAACGCATTAATATTATGACCTTTTTACTGCCTTAAGTCTAACGTGTAGGGATTGGACTTGACTTATTGACTTGGTAGCGTGACTATTGCAATGAGTTATTACATCAAACATTTATGGAAGATTTTTTTTTATAGAAAACCCTCTTACAATGCATCTGTATGCCTCACCCTATACTAGAGGACTTGGCCCTCATATTGGTTCAGCCCCAATATATAGTTCAACCAAAATTGCCACATGGGTGGTATGACATGGAGTGCAGACCCAAGTTTGTTTGACATGTGGCTACCATGAGGTCATATTTGAAAAATGAGTGATTTGTTTGTGTGTGTGTGTGTATCAACTAATAAATATACATAATGTAATTCAATAATTGCGCAAACATGACAATATTATAATAATATAAACATTGTAATTCAACAATAAGAAGAAAAGAGTTAGAAATGTAAGTTTTAGAAAGTCGTTTCAAGAATGCTGTTACGCCCCTATCAGAACCATTTCAAAAATTTTACCACTGCACCATACGAGGTGTCCACCACCAACCCGAAGTGTTTCCGAAGTGACTCTTCTCACCGAAACAATCCTACCGAACCGGCTGAAGCGCAATGCACTCCAAGGTTCTCCTTCCGCCGTCACTTTCAGAAAGAGATCTGTGTCAAAATCCTCTTTGCCCTCAAGGCTTAATTGATTTGTCGTCTCCAAAGGTCTAGTTGATGTGACGTATCAACTTTATGTCAACTCAACTCAGGAGAAGTTATTACCCGTCAATTCTATAGACGCGGCTGATTGATATCTATGAGCAGACACTTCACACCATCAGATGCATACACGTGTCCCACATCCAATGGTTCTCCTCACCCATAAATACCTAAGGTTTGACAAGAGAATGAGGTAATGAAACTCTTGCAACTAAACTCTCCATAACAAGAAAATATATATATAATTTCCTCCTCACTCTCTTGCACAACCCGGGCCCACTCTCTTGCACAACCCGGGCACTGTTCCGATAACCGGATACTAATTTGATCATCGGAGTATATGTGGCCGCCACCACTCCAGTTGGTTCCGATTGTGTGCGTCTGACCGTGTGTCTATTGTGCGCAGGGAGGATCACGTGGAGTAGCTATCGGTTGGCCACGTAGGAGGTTCAATTCATGAGGTTAATAGACATTATCCTAAAATCGTGTTGCCTTTCCTTTGCGCGAGTTCTTTCGACACTACACGACTCCAAGGTAGAACTCATGTGGCTCACAACTAATTTTTCTTCTATGGGCACGATCATAGAGAGATAAGTGAACAAACATATATCGAGTTGTCAAAACTATAGAAATACAGAGACTATTTTTGTATTCAATTATCTATAGTTGTGTTTTCTAATTGTACATCAAATAATGAAATTACCACTCCTTTTATAAGGACAAATATAACCCCCATATTCATGAAAACAAATCTAATTTATGTATAAGTTATAATCCATGAATCATAAGTTTTAATTTTGTATTAAAATGTAAATCAAGATAGAAAACTGAAATTTAAAACTTTTTAACATTTATGTTACAACAATCCCATACAAGTTTTAAACTTTCAAATTATATATAAAATAACATAATAGTGGTAATATTATAGGTCACGATGAAGTTGTGAGTTCAATCCAAAACGGTCGCTACATATCCAAAAAGTACTTATGTGGCCAAAACGGACACCGTGTGCAAAAGTTACGCTCAATTCTTCGTACATCGACTATCCAAGCCTTCCAAACATAAATTTGCTCATTCTTTCAAAAAATGGCCGGAATCCTTTATAGGACACGACGAAGTTGTGAGTTAAATAAAAAAAGGGTCGCTACTTTTCCAAAAAGTACTTATGGGGCCAAAACGGACACCGTGTGAAAAGGGTACGCTCAATTCTTCATACGCCAACTATCTAAGCCTTCAAACATAAAATTGCTCTTTCTTTCCAAAAATGGCAGAAATCCGTCATACCTCGCGACGAAGTTTTGAGTTCAATCCAAAAGGGTCGCTACATTTCCAAAAAGTACTTAAGGGCCCAAAACGGACACCGCGTGCAAAAGGTAAGCTCAATTCTTCGTACGCAAACTATCCAAGCCTTCGAAGTATAAAAGTGCTAATTCTTTCAGAAAATGGCTGAAATTCGTCATACGTCACGACGAAGTGGTGAGTTCAATCCAAAACGGTCGTTACATTTCCAAAAAGTACTTGTGGGGCCAAAACGGACACCGTGTCCGAAAGTTACGATCAATTCTTCGTACGCCGACTATCCAAGCCTTCCAAACATAAATTTGCTCATTCTTTCGAAAAAAGGCCGAAATCCCTTATAGGTCACGACGAAGTTGTGAGTTCAATCCAAAAGGCTCGCTACATTTCCAAAAAGTACCCATGGGGCCAAAACGGATACTGTGTGCAAAAGTTACGCTCAGTTCTTCGGACGCCGACTATCCAAGCCTTCCAAACATAAAATTGCTCATTCTTTTGAAAAACGGCCGAAATCTCTTATAGGTCACGACGAAGTTGTGAGTTCAATCCAAAACGGTCACTACATTTCCAAAAAGTACTTATGGGGCCAAAACGGACACCGTGTACAAAAGTTACGCTCAATTCTTCGTACGTCGACTATCCAAGCCTTCCAAACATAAATTTGCTCATTCTTTCGTAAAATGGCCAAAATCCCTTATAGGTCGCGATGAAGTTGTGAGTTCAATCCAAAAGGCTCGCTACATTTCCAAAAAGTACTTATGGGGCCAAAACGGACACCATGTGCAAATGTTACGCTCAGTTCTTCGTGCACCGACCATCCAAGCCTTCCAAACATAAAATTGCTCATTCTTTCGAAAAATGGCCGAAATCCCTTATAGGTCATGATGAAGTTGTGAGTTCAATCCAAAACGGTGGCTACATATCCAAAAAGTACTTATGGCGCCAAAACGGACACCGTGTGCAAAAGTTACGCTCAATTTTTCGTACGTCGACTATCCAAGCCTTCCAAACATAAATTTACTCATTCTTTCGAAAAATGGCCGAAATCCCTTATAGGTCATGATGAAGTTGTGAGTTCAATCCAAAACGGTGGCTACATATCCAAAAAGTACTTATGGCGCCAAAACGGACACCGTGTGCAAAAGTTACGCTCAATTTTTCGTACGTCGACTATCCAAGCCTTCCAAACATAAATTTGCTCATTCTTTCGAAAAATGGCCGAAATCCCTTATAGGTCACGA
>NW_019264892.1:338166-349125 GCF_002742605.1 Olea europaea var. sylvestris
TTTTGAGTTCAATCCAAAAGGGTCGCTACATTTCCAAAAAGTACTTAAGGGCCCAAAACGGACACCGTGTGCAAAAGGTAAGCTCAATTCTTCGTACGCCAACTATCCAAGCCTTCGAAGTATAAAAGTGCTAATTCTTTCAGAAAATGGCTGAAATTCGTCATACGTCACGACGAAGTGGTGAGTTCAATCCAAAACGGTCGTTACATTTCCAAAAAGTACTTGTGGGGCCAAAACGGACACCGTGTCCGAAAGTTACGATCAATTCTTCGTACGCCGACTATCCAAGCTTTCCAAACATAAATTTGCTCATTCTTTCGAAAAAAGGCCGAAATCCCTTATAGGTCACGACGAAGTTGTGAGTTCAATCCAAAAGGCTCGCTACATTTCCAAAAAGTACCCATGGGGCCAAAACGGATACTGTGTGCAAAAGTTACGCTCAGTTCTTCGTACGCCGACTATCTAAACCTTCCAAGCATAAAATTGCTCATTCTTTCGAAAAATGGCCGAAATCCCCTATAGGTCACTACGAAGTTCTGAGTTCAATCCAAAACGGTCGCTACATATCCAAAACGTACTTATTGGGCCAAAATGGACACCGTGGGCAAAAGTTACGCTCAATTCTTCGTACGCCGACTATCCAAGCCTTCCAAACATAAATTCGCTCATTCTTTCAAAAAATGGCCGAAATCCCTTATAGGTCACGATGAAGTTGTGTGTTCAATCCAAAAGGGTCGCTACATTTCCAAAAAGTACTTATGGGTCCAAAACGGACACCGTGTGTAGAAGTTACGCTCAATTCTTCGTACGCCGACTATCCAAGCCTTCCAAGTATAAAAGTGCTAATTCTTTCAAAAAATGGCCGAAATCCATCATACGTCACGACGAAGTGGTGAGTTCAATCCAAAATGGTCGCAACATTTCCAAAAAGTACTTATGGGGCCAAAACGGACACCGTGTGCAAAAGTTACGCTCAATTCTTCGTACGCCAACTATCCAAGCCTTCTAAACATAAATTTGCTCATTCATTCGAAAAATGGCTGAAATCCCTTATAGGTCACAATGAAGTTGTGAGTTCAATCCAAAAGGGTCGCTACATTTCCAAAAGTACTTATGGGGCAAAAATGGACACCGTGTACAAAAGTTACTCTCAATTCTTCGTACGTCGACTATCCAAGCCTTCCAAACATAAATTTGCTCATTCTTTCGTAAAATGGCCGAAATCCCTTATAGGTCACGATGAAGTTGTGAGTTCAATCCAAAAGGCTCGCTACATTTCCAAAAAGTACTTATGGGGCCAAAACGGACACCGTGTGCAAAAGTTACGCTCAGTTCTTCGTGCGCCGGCCATCTAAGCCTTCCAAACATAAAATTGCTCATTCTTTCGAAAAATGGCCGAAATCCCTTATAGGTCACGATGAAGTTGTGAGTTCAATCCAAAACGGTCGCTACATATCCAAAAAGTACTTATGTGGGCCAAAATGGACACCGTGTGCAAAAGTTACGCTCAATTCTTCGTACGCCGACTATCCAAGCCTTCCAAACATGAATTCGCTCATTCTTTCGAAAAATGGCCGAAATCCCTTATAGGTCACGATGAAGTTGTGAGTTCAATCCAAAAGGCTCGCTACATTTCCAAAAAGTACTTATGGGGCCAAAACGGACACCGTGTGCAAATGTTACGCTCAGTTCTTCGTACGTCGACTATCCAAGCCTTCCAAACATAAATTTGCTCATTCTTTCATAAAATGGCCGAAATCCCTTATAGGTCACGACGAAGTTGTGAGTTCAATCCAAAAGGATCGCTACATTTCCAAAAAGTACCCATGGGGCCAAAACGGATACTGTGCGCAAAAGTTATGCTCAGTTCTTCGTACGCCGACTATCCAAACCTTCCAAGCATAAAATTGCTCATTCTTTCGAAAAATGGCCGAAATCCCTTATAGGTCATGACGAAGTTGTGAGTTCAATCCAAAACGGTCGCTACATATCCAAAACGTACTTATTGGGCCAAAATGGACACCGTGTGCAAAAGTTACGCTCAATTCTTCGTACGCCGACTATCCAAACCTTCCAAGCATAAAATTGCTCATTCTTTCGAAAAATGGCCGAAATCCCTTATAGGTCATGATGAAGTTGTGAGTTCAATCCAAAACGGTGGCTACATATCCAAAAAGTACTTATGGCGCCAAAACGGACACCGTGTGCAGAAGTTACGCTCAATTTTTCGTACGTCGACTATCCAAGCCTTCCAAACATAAATTTGCTCATTCTTTCGTAAAATGGTCGAAATCCCTTATAGGTCATGACGAAGTTGTGAGTTCAATCCAAAAGGCTCGCTACATTTCCAAAAAGTACTTATGGGGCCAAAACGGACACCGTGTGAAAAGGGTACGCTCAATTCTTCATACGCCGACTATCTAAGCCTTCAAACATAAAATTGCTCTTTCTTTCAAAAAATGGCAGAAATCCATCACACGTCGCGACGAAGTTTTGAGTTCAATCCAAAAGGGTCGCTACATTTCCAAAAAGTACTTATAGGCCCAAAACGGACACCGTGTGCAAAAGGTAAGCTCAATTCTTCGTACGCCAACTATCCAAGCCTTCAAAGTATAAAAGTGCTAATTCTTTCAGAAAATCGCTGAAATTCGTCATACGTCACAACGAAGTGGTGAGTTCAATCCAAAACGGTCGCTACATTTCCAAAAAGTACTTGTGGGGCCAAAACGGACACCGTGTCCGAAAGTTACGATCAATACTTCGTACGCCGACTATCCAAGCCTTCCAAACATAAATTTGCTCATTCTTTCGAAAAAAGGCCGAAATCCCTTATAGGTCACGACGAAGTTGTGAGTTCAATCCAAAAGGCTCGCTACATTTCCAAAAAGTACCCATGGGGCCAAAACGGATACTGTGTGCAAAAGTTACGCTCAGTTCTTCGTACGCCGACTATCCAAACCTTCCAAGCATAAAATTGCTCATTCTTTCGAAAAATGGCCGAAATCCCTTATAGGTCACGACGAAGTTCTGAGTTCAATCCAAAACGGTCGCTACATATCCAAAACGTACTTATTGGGCCAAAATGGACACCGTGTGCAAAAGTTACGTTCAATTCTTCGTACGCCGACTATCCAAGCCTTCCAAACATAAATTCTCTCATTCTTTCGAAAAATGGCCGAAATCCCTTATAGGTCACGATGAAGTTGTGTGTTCAATCCAAAAGGGTCGCTACATTTCCAAAAAGTACTTATGGGCCCAAAACGGACACCGTGTGCAAAAGTTACGCTCAATTCTTCGAACGCCGACAATCCAAGCATTCCAAATATGCAAGTGCTCATTCTTTCGTAAAATGGCCGAAATCCCTTATAGGTCACGATGAAGTTGTGTGTTCAATCCAAAAGGGTCGCTACATTTCCAAAAAGTACTTATGGGCCCAAAACGGACACCGTGTGCAAAAGTTACGCTCAATTCTTCGAACGCCGACAATCCAAGCATTCCAAATATGCAAGTGCTCATTCTTTCGTAAAATGGCCGAAATTCCTTATCCGTCACGACGAAGTTGTGTGTTCAATCCAAAACGGTCGCTACATTTCCAAAAAGTACTTATGGGTCCAAAACGGACACCGTGTGCAAAAGTTATGCTCAATTCTTTGTACGTCCACTATCAAAGCCTTCCAACCATAAATTTGCTCATTCTTTCGTAAAATGGCCGAAATTCCTTATAGGTCACGACGAAGTTGTGAGTTCAATCCAAAAGGCTCGCTACATTTCCAAAAAAAACTTATGGGGCCAAAACGGACACCGTGTCCAGAAGTTACGCTCAATTCTTCGTACGCCGACTAGCCAAGCTTTCAAACGTAAAATTGCTCTTTCGTTCTAAAAATGGTCGAAATCCCTCATACGTCACGACGAAGTTGTGAGTTCAATCCAAAAGGCTCGCTACATTTCCAAAAAAAACTTATGGGGCCAAAACGGACACCGTGCGCAAAAGTTACGCTCAGTTCTTCGTGCGCCGACCATCCAAGCCTTCCAAACATAAAATTGCTCATTCTTTCGAAAAATGGCCAAAATCCCTTATAGGTCACGATGAAGTTGTGAGTTCAATCCAAAACTTTCGCTACATTTCCAAAAAGTACTTATGGGCCCGAAATGGACACCGTGTACAAAAGGTACGTTCAATTCTTCCTACGCCGACTATCCAAGCCTTCCAAGTATAAAAGTGCTAATTCTTTCAAAAAATGGCCGAAATCCGTCATACGTCACGACGAAGTGGTGAGTTCAATCCAAAACTGTCGCTACATTTCCAAAAAGTACTTATGGGCCCGAAATGGACGCCGTGTACAAAAGGTACGTTCAATTCTTCCTACGCCGACTATCCAAGCCTTCCAAGTATAAAAGTGCTAATTCTTTCAAAAAATGGCCGAAATCCGTCATACGTCACGACGAAGTGGTGAGTTCAATCCAAAACTGTCGCTACATTTCCAAAAAGTACTTATGGGCCCGAAATGGACGCCGTGTACAAAAGGTACGTTCAATTCTTCCTACGCCGACTATCCAAGCCTTCCAAGTATAAAAGTGCTAATTCTTTCAAAAAATGGCCGAAATCCGTCATACGTCACGACGAAGTGGTGAGTTCAATCCAAAACTGTCGCTACATTTCCAAAAAGTACTTATGGGGCCAAAACGGACACCGTGTGCAAATGTTACGCTCAGTTCTTCGTGCACCGACCATCCAAGCCTTTCAAACATAAAATTGCTCATTCTTTCGAAAAATGGCCAAAATCCCTTATAGGTCATGATGAAGTTGTGAGTTCAATCCAAAACGGTGGCTACATATCCAAAAAGTACTTAAGGCGCCAAAACGGACACCGTGTGCAAAAGTTACGCTCAATTTTTCGTACGTCGACTATCCAAGCCTACCAAACATAAATTTGCTCATTCTTTGGTAAAATGGCCGAAATCCCATATAGGTCATGACGAAGTTGTGAGTTCAATCCAAAAGGCTCGCTACATTTCCAAAAAGTACTTATGGGGCCAAAACGGACACCGTGTGCAAAAGGTACGCTCAATTCTTCATACGCCGACTATCTAAGCCTTCAAACATAAAATTGCTCTTTCTTTCAAAAAATGGCCGGAATCCTTTATAGGACACGACGAAGTTGTGAGTTCAATCCAAAACGGTCGCTACATATCCAAAAAGAACTTATGGGGCCAAAACGGACGCCGTTTGCAAAAGTTCCGCTCAGTTCTTCGTGCGCCGCCCATCCAAGCCTTCCAAACATAAATTTGCTCATTCTTTCAAAAAATGGCCGGAATCCTTTATAGGACACGACGAAGTTGTGAGTTCAATAAAAAAAGGGTCGCTACATTTTCAAAAAGTACTTATGGGGCCAAAACGGACACCGTGTGAAAAGGGTACGCTCAATTCTTCATACGCCGACTATCTAAGCCTTCAAACATAAAATTGCTCTTTCTTTCAAAAAATGGCAGAAATCCATCATACGTCGCGACGAAGTTTTGAGTTCAATCCAAAAGGGTCGCTACATTTCCAAAAAGTACTTATGGGCCCAAAACGGACACCGTGTGCAAAAGGTAAGCTCAATTCTTCGTACGCCAACTATCCAAGCCTTCGAAGTGCAAAAGTGCTAATTCTTTCAGAAAATGGCTGAAATTCGTCATACGTCACGATGAAGTGGTGAGTTCAATCCAAAACGGTCGCTACATTTCCAAAAAGTACTTGTGGGGCCAAAATGGACACCGTGTCCGAAAGTTACGCTCAATTCTTCGTACGCCGACTATCCAAGCCTTCCAAACATAAATTTACTCATTCTTTCGAAAAAAGGCCGAAATCCCTTATAGGTCACGACGAAGTTGTGAGTTCAATCCAAAAGGCTCGCTACATTTCCAAAAAGTACTTATGGGCCCAAGACGGACACCGTGCGCAAAAGTTACGTCAATTCTTCGTACGCCGACTATCCGAGGGTTCCAAATATAGAAGTGCTCGTTCGATCGAAAAATGGCCGAAATCCCTCAGACGTCACGACGAAGTTGTGAGTTCAATCCAAAAGGCTCGCTACATTTCCAAAAAGTACTTATGGGCCCAAGACGGACACCGTGCGCAAAAGTTACGTCAATTCTTCGTACGCCGACTATCCGAGGGTTCCAAATATAGAAGTGCTCGTTCGATCGAAAAATGGCCGAAATCCCTTATAGGTCACGATGAAGTTGTGTGTTCAATCCAAAAGGGTCGCTACATTTCCAAAAAGTACTTATGGGTCCAAAACGGACACAGTGTACAGAAGTTACGCTCAATTCTTCATACGCCGACTATCCAAGCCTTCAAACATAAAATTGCTCTTTCGTTCCAAAAATGGCCGAAATCCATCACACGTCACGACGAAGTTTTGAGTTCAATCCAAAAGGCTTCCTACATTTCCAAAAAGTACTCATGGGGCCAAAACGGACACCGTGTACAAAAGTTACGCTCAGTTCTTCGGACGCCGACTATCCAAGCCTTCCAAACATAAAATTGCTCATTCTTTCGAAAAATGGCCGAAATCTCTTATAGGTCACGACGAAGTTATGAGTTCAATCCAAAACGGTCGCTACATTTCCAAAAAGTACTTATGGGTCCAAAACGGACACCGTGTGCAAAAGTTATGCTCAATTCTTCGTACGTCCACTATCCAAGCCTTCCAAACATAAATTTGCTCATTCTTTCGTAAAATGGCCGAAATCCCTTATAGGTCATGACGAAGTTGTGAGTTCAATCCAAAAGGCTCGCTACATTTTCAAAAACAACTTATGGGGCCAAAACGGACACCGTGTGCAAATGTTACGCTCAGTTCTTCGTGCACCGACCATCCAAGCCTTCCAAATATAAAATTGCTCATTCTTTCGAAAAATGGCCGAAATCCCTTATAGGTCATGATGAAGTTGTGAGTTCAATCCAAAACGGTGGCTACATATACAAAAAGTACTTATGGGGCCAAAACGGACACCGTGTGCAAAAGTTACGCTCAATTCTTCGTACGTCTACTATCCAAGCCTTCCAAACATAAATTTGCTCATTCTTTCAAAAAATGGCCGGAATCCTTTATAGGACACGACGAAGTTGTGAGTTCAATAAAAAAAGGGTCGCTACATTTCCAAAAAGTACTAATGGGGCCAAAACGGACGCCTTGTGAAAAGGGTACGCTCAATTCTTCATACACCGACTATCCAAGCCTTCAAACATAAAATTGCTCTTTCTTTCAAAAAATGGCCGAAATCCCTTATAGGTCACGACGAAGTTGTGAGTTCAATCCAAAACGGTCGCTACATTTCCAAAAAGTACTTATGGGGCCAAAACGGACACCGTGTGCAAAAGTTACGCTCAGTTCTTCGGACGCCGACTATCCAAGCCTTCCAAACATAAAATTGCTCATTCTTTCGAAAAATGGCCGAAATCTCTTATAGGTCACGACGATGTTGTGAGTTCAATCCAAAACGGTCGCTACATTTCCAAAAAGTACTTATGGGTCCAAAACGGACACCGTGTGCAAAAGTTACGCTCAATTCTTCGTACGCTGACTATCTAAGCCTTCCAATCATAAATTTGCTCATTCTTTCGAAAAATGGCCGAAATCCCTTATAGGTCACGATGAAGTTGTGAGTTCAATCCAAAAGGCTCGCTGCATTTCCAAAAACTACTTATGGGGCCAAAACGGACACCGTGTGTAAAAGTTACGCTCAGTTCTTCGTGCGCCGACCATCCAAGCCTTCCAAACATAAAATTGCTCATTCTTTCGAAAAGCGGCCGAAATCCCTTATAGGTCACGATGAAGTTGTGAATTCAATCCAAAATGGTCGCTACATATCCAATAAGTACTTATGGGACAAAAACGGACACCGTGTGCAAAAGTTACGCTCAATTCTTAGTACGCCGACTATCCAAGCCTTCCAAACATAAATTTGCTCATTCTTTCGAAAAATGGCCGAAATCCCTTATAGGTTACGATGAAGTTGTGAGTTCAATCCAAAAGGGTCGCTACATTTCCAAAAAGTACTTATGGGGCCAAAACGGACACCGTGTCCAGAAGTTACGCTCAATTCTTCGTACGCTGACTAGCCAAGCTTTCAAACGTAAAATTGCTCTTTCGTTCAAAAAATGGTCGAAATCCCTCATACGTCACGACGAAGTTTTGAGTTCGATCCAAATGGCTCACTGCATTTCCAAAAAGTACTTATGGGGCCAAAACGGACACCGTGTGCAAAAGTTACGCTCAGTTCTTCGGACACTGACTATCCAAGCCTTCCAAACATAAATTTGCTCATTCTTTCGAAAAATGGCCGAAATCTCTTATAGGTCACGACGAAGTTGTGAGTTCAATCCAAAACTGTTGCTACATTTCCAAAAAGTACTTATGGGGCCAAAACGGACACCGTGTGCAAAAGTTACGCTCAATTCCTCGTACGTCCACTATCCAAGCCTTCCAAACATAAATTTGCTCATTCTTTCGAAAAATGGCCGAAATCCCTTATAGGTCACGACGAAGTTGTGAGTTCAATCCAAAAGGCTCGCTACATTTCCAAAAACTACTTATGGGGCCAAAACGGACACCGTGTGCATAGTTCTTCGTGCGCCGACCATCCAAGCCTTCCAAACATAAAATTGCTCATTCTTTCAAAAAATGGCCGAAATCCCTTATAGGTCACGATGAAGTTGTGAGTTCCATCCAAAAGGGTCGCTACATTTCCAAAAAGTACTTATGGGCCCAAAACGGACACCGTGCGCAAAAGTTACGCTCAATTCTTCGTACGCCGACTATCCAAGCTCTCAAACGTAAAATTGCTCTTTCGTTCCAAAAATGGCCGAAATCCCTCATACGTCACGACGAAGTTTTGAGTTCAATCCAAAAGGCTCGCTACATTTCCAAAAAGTACTTATGGGCCCAAAACGGACACCGTGCGCAAAAGTTACGCTCAATTCTTCGTACGCCGACTATCCAAGCTCTCAAACGTAAAATTGCTCTTTCGTTCCAAAAATGGCCGAAATCCCTCATACGTCACGACGAAGTTTTGAGTTCAATCCAAAAGGCTCGCTACATTTCCAAAAAGTACTTATGGGCCCAAAACGGACACCGTGCGCAAAAGTTACGCTCAATTCTTCGTACGCCGACTATCCAAGCCTTCCAAACATAAAATTGCTCATTCTTTCCAAAAATGGCCGAAATCTCTTATAGGTCACGATGAAGTTGTGAGTTCAATCCAAAATGGTCGCTACATATCCAATAAGTACTTATGGGGCCAAAACGGACACCGTGTGCAAAAGTTACGCTCAATTCTTAGTACGCCGACTATCCAAGCCTTCCATACATAAATTTGCTCATTCTTTCGAAAAATGGCCGAAATCCCTTATAGGTCAGGATGAAGTTGTGAGTTCAATCCAAAACGGTCGCTACATTTCCAAAAAGTACTTATGGGGCCAAAACGGACACCGTGTCCAGAAGTTACGCTCAATTCTTCGTACGCCGACTAGCCAAGCTTTCAAACGTAAAATTGCTCTTTCGTTCAAAAAATGGTCGAAATCCCTCATACGTCACGACGAAGTTTTGAGTTCGATCCAAATGGCTCGCTACATTTCCAAAAAGTGATTATGGGGCCAAAACGGACACCGTGTGCAAAAGTTACGCTCAGTTCTTCGGACACTGACTATCCAAGCCTTCTAAACATAAAATTGCTCATTCTTTCGAAAAATTGCCGAAATCTCTTATCGGTCACGACGAAGTTGTGAGTTCAATCCAAAACGGTCGCTACATTTCCAAAAAGTACTTATGGGGCCAAAACGAACATCGTGTGCAAAAGTTACGCTCAATTCTTCGTACGTCGACTATCCAAGCCTTCCAAACATAAATTTGCTCATTCTTTCGAAAAATGGCCAAAATCCCTTATAGGTCACGACGAAGTTGTGAGTTCAATCCAAAAGGCTCGCTACATTTCTAAAAACTACTTATGGGGCCAAAACGGACACCGTGTGCAAAAGTTACGCTCAGTTCTTGGTGCGACGACCATCCAAGCCTTCCAAACATAAAATTGCTCATTCTTTCGAAAAATGGCCGAAATCTCTTACGGGTCATGACGAAGTTGTGAGTTCAATCCGAAAGGGTCGCTACATTTCCGAAAAGTACTTATGGGCCGAAAACGGACACCGTGTGCAAAAGTTACGCCCAATTCTTCGTACGTCGACTATCCAAGCCTTCCAAACATAAAATCGCTCATTCTTTCGAAAAATGGCCGAAATCCCTTATAGGTCACGATGAAGTTGTGAGTTCAATCCAAAAGGGTCGCTACATTTCCAAAAAGTACTTATGGGGCCGAAACGGACACCGTGTGCAGAAGTTACGCTCAATTTCTTCGTATGCCGACTATCCAAGCCTTCAAACATAAAATTGCTCTTTCTTTCAAGAAATGGCCGAAATTCGTCATACGTCACGACGAAGTTTTGAGTTCAATCCAAAAGGCTCGCTACATTTCCAAAAAGTACTTATGGGGCCAAAACGGACACCGTGTGCGAAAGGTACGCTCAATTCTTCTTACGCCGACTATCCAAGCCTTCCAAGTATAAAAGTGCTAATTCTTTCAAAAAATGGCCGAAATCCGTCATACGTCACGACGAAGTGGTGAGTTCAATCCAAAACGGTCGCAACATTTCCAAAAAGTACTTATGGGGCCAAAACGGACACCGTGTGCAAAAGTTACGCTCAATTCTTCGTACGCCAACTATCCAAGCCTTCCAAACATAAATTTGCTCATTCATTCGAAAAATGGCCGAAATCCCTTATAGGTCACGATGAAGTTGCGAGTTAAATCCAAAAGGGTCGCTACATTTCCAAAAAGTACTTATGGGGCCAAAACGGACACCGTGTGCAAAAGTTACGCTCAATTCTTCGTACGCCGACTATCCAAGCCTTCCAAACA
>NW_019264892.1:352410-357747 GCF_002742605.1 Olea europaea var. sylvestris
GCCGAAATCCCTTATAGGTCACGATGAAGTTGTGAGTTCAATCCAAAATGGTCGCTACATATCCAAAAAGTACTTATGGGGCCAAAACGGACACCGTGTACAAAAGTTACGCTCAATTCTTAGTACGCCGACTATCCAAGCCTTTCAAACATAAATTTACTCATTCTTTCGAAAAATGGCCAAAAATCCCTTATAGGTCACGATGAAGTTGTGAGTTCAATCCAAAAGGGTCGCTACATTTCCAAAAAGTACTTATGGGGCCAAAACGGACACCGTTTCCAGAAGTTACGCTCAATTCTTCGTACGCTGACTATCCAAGCTTTCAAACGTAAAATTGCTCTTTCGTTCCAATAATGGCCGAAATCCCTCATACGTCACGACGAAGTTTTGAGTTCAATCCAAATGGCTCGCTACATTTCCAAAAAGTACTTATGGGTCCAAAACGGACAACGTGTGCAAAAGTTACGCTCAGTTCTTCGGACGCCGACTATCCAAGCCTTCCAAACATAAAATTGCTCATTCTTTCGTAAAATGGCTGAAATCTCTTATAGGTCACGACGAAGTTGTGAGTTCAATCCAAAACGGTCGCTACATTTCCAAAAAGTACTTATGGGGCCAAAACGGACACCGTGTGCAAAAGTTACGCTCAATTTTTCGTACGTCGACTATCCAAGCCTTCCAAACATAAATTTGCTCATTCTTTCGTAAAATGGCCGAAATCCCTTATAGGTCACGACGAAGTTGTGAGTTCAATCCAAAAGGCTCGCTACATTTCCAAAAATTACTTATGGGGCCAAAACGGACACCGTGTGCAAAAGTTACGCACTGTTCTTCGTACGCCGACCATCCAAGCCTTCCAAACATAAAATTGCTCATTCTTTCGAAAAATGTCCAAAATCCCTTATAGGTCACGATGAAGTTGTGAGTTCAATTCAAAACGGTCGCTACATTTTCAAAAAGTACTTATGGGCCCAAAACGGACACCGTGTGCAAAAGGTACGCTCAATTCTTCGTACGCCGACTATCCAAGCCTTCCAAGTGTAAAAGTGCTAATTCTATCAAAAAATGGCCGAAATCCATCATACGTCACAACAAAGTGGTGAGTTCAATCCAAAACGGTCGCTACATTTCCAAAAAGTACTTATGGGGCCAAAACGGACACCGTGTGCAAAAGTTACACTCAGTTCTTCGTACGCCGACTAACCAAGCCTTCCAAACATAAAATTGCTCATTCTTTCGGAAAATGGCCGAAATCCCTTATAGGTCACGATGAAGTTGTGAGTTCAATCCAAAACGGTCGCTACATATCCAAAAAGTACTTATGGGACCAAAACGGACACCGTGTGCAAAAGTTACGCTCAATTCTTCGTACGCCGACTATCCAAGCCTTCCAAACATAAATTTACTCATTCTTTCGAAAAATGGCCGAAATCCCTTATAGGTCACGATGAAGTTCTGAGTTCAATCCAAAAGGCTCGCTACATTTCCAAAAAGTACTCATGGGGCCAAAACGGACACCGTGTGCAAAATTTATGCTCAATTCTTCGTACGCCGACTATCCAAGCCTTCCAAGTATAAAAGTGCTAATTCTTTCAGAAAATGGCCGAAATCCGTCTTACGTCACGATGAAGTGGTGATTTCAATCCAAAACGGTCGCTACTTTTCCAAAAAGTACTTATGGGCCCAAAACGGACACCGTGTGAAAAAGGTATGCTCAATTCTTCGTACGCCGACTATCCAAGCCTTCCAAGTACAAAAGTGCTAATTCTTTCAAAAAATGGCCTAAATCCGTCATACGTCACGACGAAGTGGTGAGTTCAATCCAAAACGGTCGCTTCATTTCCAAAAAGTACTTATGGGGCCAAAACGGACACCGTGTGCAAAAGTTACGCTCAATTCTTCGTACGCCGACTATCCAAGCCTTCAAACATAAAATTGCTTTTTCGTTCAAAAAATGGCCAAAATCCATCATACGTCACGACGAAGTTTTGAGTTCAATCCAAAAGGCTCACTACATTTCCAAAAAGTACTTATGGGGCCAAAACGGACACCGTGTGCGAAAGGTACGCTCAATTCTTCGTACGCCGACTATCCAAGCCTTCCAAACATAAATTTGCTCATTCATTCGAAAAATGACCGAAATCCCTTATAGGTCACGATGAAGTTGTGAGTTCAATCCAAAAGAATCGCTACATTTCCAAAAGTACATATGGGGCAAAAACGGACACCGTGTGCAAAAGTTAGGCTCAATTCTTCGTACGCCGAGTATCCAAGCCTTCCAAACATAAATTTGCTCATTCATTCGAAAAATGACCGAAATCCCTTATAGGTCACGATGAAGTTGTGAGTTCAATCCAAAAGAATCGCTACATTTCCAAAAGTACATATGGGGCAAAAACGGACACCGTGTGCAAAAGTTAGGCTCAATTCTTCGTACGCCGAGTATCCAAGCCTTCCAAACATAAATTTGCTCATTCATTCGAAAAATGACCGAAATCCCTTATAGGTCACGATGAAGTTGTGAGTTCAATCCAAAAGAATCGCTACATTTCCAAAAGTACATATGGGGCAAAAACGGACACCGTGTGCAAAAGTTAGGCTCAATTCTTCGTACGCCGAGTATCCAAGCCTTCCAAACATAAATTTGCTCATTCATTCGAAAAATGACCGAAATCCCTTATAGGTCACGATGAAGTTGTGAGTTCAATCCAAAAGAATCGCTACATTTCCAAAAGTACATATGGGGCAAAAACGGACACCGTGTGCAAAAGTTAGGCTCAATTCTTCGTACGCCGAGTATCCAAGCCTTCCAAACATAAATTTGCTCATTCATTCGAAAAATGGCCGAAATCCCTTATAGGTCACGATGAAGTTGTGAGTTCAATCCAAAAGGATCGCTACATTTCCAAAAGTACATATGGGGCAAAAACGGACACCGTGTGCAAAAGTTACGCTCAATTCTTCGTACGCCGAGTATCCAAGCCTTCCAAACATAAATTTGCTCATTCTTTCGAAAAATGGCCGAAATCCCTTACAGGTCACGACGAAGTTGTGAGTTCATTCCAAAAGGCTCGCTACATTTCCAAAAAGTACTCATGGGGCCAAAACGGACACCGTGTGCAAAAGTTACGCTCAATTCTTCGTACGTCGACTATCCAAGCCTTCCAAACATAAATTTGCTCATTCTTTCAAAAAATGGCCGAAATCCCTTATAGGTCACGAAGAAGTTGTGAGTTCAATCCAAAAGGCTCGCTACATTTCCAAAAAGTACTTATGGGGCCAAAACGGACACCGTGTGCAAAAGCTATGCTCAATTCTTCGTACGCCGACTATCCAAGCCTTCCAAACATAAATTTGCTCATTCTTTCAAAAAATGGCCGAAATCCGTGTTACGTCACGACGAAGTTTTGAGTTCAATCCAAAAGGCTCGCTTCATTTCCAAAAAGTACTCATGGGGCCAAAACGGACACCGTGTGCAAAAGTTACGCTCAATTCTTCGTACGCCGACTATCCAAGCCTTCAAACGTAAAATTGCTATTTCTTTCAAAAAATGGCCGAAATCCGTGTTACGTCACGACGAAGTTTTGAGTTCAATCCAAAAGGCTCGCTACATTTCCAAGAAGTACTTATGGGGCCAAAACAGACACCGTGTGCAAAAGTTATGCTCAGTTCTTCGGACGCCGACTATCCAAGCCTTCCAAACATAAAATTGCCCATTCTTTCGAAAAATGGCCGAAATCTCTTATAGGTCACGACGAAGTTGTGAGTTCAATTCAAAACGGTCGCTACATTTCCAAAAAGTACTTATGGGGCGAAAACGGACACCGTGTGCAAAAGTTACGCTCAATTCTTAGTACGCCGACTATCCAAGCCTTCCAAACATAAATTTGCTCATTCTTTCGAAAAATGGCCGAAATCCCTTATAGGTCACAACGAAGTTGTGAGTTCAATCCAAAACGGTCGCTACATTTCGAAAAAGTACTTAGGGGGCCAAAACGGACATCGTGTGCAAAAGTTACGCTCAATTCTTCATACGCCGACTATCCAAGCCTTCCAAACATAAATTTGCTCATTCTTTTGAAAAATGGCCGAAATCCCTTATTGGTCACGACGAAGTTCTGAGTTCAATCCAAAAGGGTCGCTACATTTCCAAAAAGTACTTATGGGCCCAAAACGGACACCGTGCGCAAAAGTTACGCTCAATTCTTCGTACGCCGAATATCCAAGCCTTCCAAACATAAATTTGCTCATTCTTTCGAAAAATGGCCGAAATCCCTCATCGGTCATGACGAAGTTGTGAGTTCAATCCGAAAGGGTCGCTACGTTTCCAAAAAGTACTTATGGGGCAAAAACGGACACCGTGTGCAAAAGTTACGCTCAATTCTTCGTACGCCGAATATCCAAGCCTTCCAAACATAAATTTGCTCATTCCTTCGAAAAATGGCCGGAATCTCTTACAGTTCACGACGAAGTTGTGAGTTCAATCCAAAAGGCTCGCAACATTTCCAAAAAGTACTTATGGGGCCAAAACGGACACCGTGTGCAAAAGTTACGCTCAGTTCTTCCTACGCCGACTATCCAAGTCTTCCAAACATAAAATTGCTCATTCTTTCGAAAAATGGCCGAAATCCCTTTTAGGTCACGATGGAGTTGTGAGTTCAATCCTAAACGGTCGCTACATAACCAAAAAGTACTTATGGGGCCAAAACGGACACCGTGTACAAAAGTTACGCTCAATTCTTCGTACGCCGACTATCCAAGCCTTCCAAACATAAATTTGCTCATTCTTTTGAAAAATGGCCGAAATCCCTTATTGGTCACGACGAAGTTCTGAGTTCAATCCAAAAGGGTCGCTACATTTCCAAAAAGTACTTATGGGGCAAAAACGGACACCGTGTGCAAAAGTTACGCTCAATTCTTCGTACGCCGACTATCCAAGCCTTCCAAACATAAATTTGCTCATTCCTTCGAAAAATGGCCGAAATCTCTTACAGGTCACGACGAAGTTGTGAGTTCAATCCAAAACGGTCGCTACATTTCCAAAAAGTACTTATGGGGCCAAAACGGACACCGTGTGCAAAAGTTACGCTCAGTTCTTCGTACGCCGACTATCCAAGTCTTCAAACATAAAATTGCTCATTCTTTCGAAAAATGGCCGAAATCCCTTTTAGGTCACGATGGAGTTGTGAGTTCAATCCAAAACGGTCGCTACATAACCAAAAAGTACTTATGGGGCCAAAACGGACGCCGTGTACAAAAGTTACGCTCAATTCTTAGTACGCCTACTATCCAAGCCTTCCAAACATAAATTTGCTCATTCTTTCAAAAAATGGCCGA
>NW_019264893.1:0-856 GCF_002742605.1 Olea europaea var. sylvestris
ATATATATATATTTGTGTGTCGCACTTATTGATAGGGGGTAAAGAAAAGTTATGATTTGAAAATAAATATGAACATTTTATTTAAAAGGTCCTAGTAACACTAGGTAAGTTGAAGGATTTATTCATTCACCGATGATTTACACGTTATTTCTCATTGATTTAAAATTTTAAGATTTGCTTACAAGAGTTTAGTGGCACTTATTATTCACGTGAAACCCCCAAGCATACATGATCATTGACCAATAATAATAAAGTGAGTTGATAATGTTTAATTCTAGTTCACTAGTTACTACTAAATTCGATGGTCGTGACACAAAAGATGTGATTTTGTTGCTATTTAAAATAATTTTAAACTAAAGAAGCCATAAAAAATATTTTGTCAAATACGTGAATGATTGTATTGGATATTGAATCCACTTACTGCGATTTATTTTAATTTTTGATTCGTAATACAATTAATTTCATATTTTCGTGACAATAGATAACAATAATGTATTTAATTCTCTTTTCTAAGACAAATTAAGTCTATTCTAATCACAACACTATCTTATTCCTAATTTGAATTCATATGACTAAAATGCATTAAATTATAGATTATCTATGTAATTGCATGTGTGATAAATATTATTCTTAATTCTATCTATATATGTTAATTTTGTCGCATTCTAAACAAGCAACTAATTATCAATCCGTGGTCAATCAATTAAATAATACAATAAATATGCAACATCAATCAAGAAAATCAAGAAATAACTACATTAATAGTCTTAAATAAAAAAATATGCAATAGGGTTCATCATTCTTCCAATACAATTGAAAAACTAGCCTATCATTCTAATGATTAAATTATACAAGA
>NW_019264893.1:10988-11696 GCF_002742605.1 Olea europaea var. sylvestris
GGATACAAGAGATGAATCTATCTGTAGTTGTTTTCGAGTGTAACAATGTTGAAAACTCAAAGGAATGGTGGGTTGACACTGGTGCTACCTGTCATGTGTGTGTAGACAAGGCAATGTTCTCCAATTATCAAGAATTGGGTGGCGAACAAATATTCATGGGGAACTCTGCAAGTCCCAAAGTTGAAGGACAAGGAAATGTCACTTTAAAGATGACATCCGACAAAGAGCTCGTCCTCAACAATGTCCTACATGTGCCGGACATGCGAAAGAACCTTGTGTCCTGACCTCTACTCAGTAAAAATGGTTTAAAACTTGTATTTGTATCTGATAAATTTGTACTCACTAAAAATGAGATATATGTTGGAAAATGATACATGTGTGATGAAATGCTCAAAATGAACATTCTTACTATTGTACCAAAGCAAAACATTATGAATAAAAATTCAAATTCCGCTTATATGCTTGGGTTGTCTTGTTTGTGGCATAATCGATTAAGACATGTGAATTACAAGTCTTCAAGCAAACTTATGAATCAAAATTTAATTCCAGTGCTTAAGATGGATCCAAATCATAAATGTGAAGTGTGTGATGAAGCAAAGTTGGCTAAAACAGTATTCTACTAGGTTCAAAGGAACAACATAGTATGCATGGCTCTTGTCATTGTATTCTATGTCATCATGTTGATCAGTTGCAAGAAAATGCCTTGTC
>NW_019264894.1:0-11694 GCF_002742605.1 Olea europaea var. sylvestris
TTACCCCCGGCGCGATTTTTGTTCCCGATCAACCTGTCAAATTTGAGCCCATTCCGACGAGCCGCGAAAAATGACGAAATTGCTCCCTGCGCGATTTTTGCTTCCGATCAACTTGTCAAATTTTAGCCAATTCCGACACAGTTGCGAAAAATGACGAAATTACCCCCGGCGCAGCTTTTGTTCCCGATCAACCTGTCAAATTTTAGCCCATTCCGACACAGTCGAGAAAAATGACGAAATTGTCCCAGCGCGATTTTCGTTTCTGATCAACCAGTCAAATTTGAGCCCATTCCGACATAGTCGAGAAAAATGACGGAATGGCCCCGGGCACGATTTTCATTTCCGATCAACCTGCCAAATTTCAGCTCATTCCGACACAGTCGAGAAAAATGACGAAAATGCCCCCGGCGCGATTTTTGTTTCTGATCAACCTGTAAAATTTTAGCCCATTCCAACACAGTCGCGAAAATTTACGAAATTACCCCCGGCGCGGTTTTTGTTCCCGATCAACCTGTCAAATTTGAGCCCATTCCAACGAGCCGTGAAAAATGACGAAATAGCCCGCTGCGCGATTTTTGTTTCCAATCAACCTATCAAATTTCAGCCCATACCGACACTGTCGTTAAAAATTACGAAATTACCCCAGCACGATTTTTGTTCCCGATCAACCTGTCAAATTTCAGCCCATTCCGACACAGTCGCGATAAGCTACGAAATTACCCCTGGCACGATTTTATTCCCGATCAACCGTCAAATTGGAGCCCATTTCGACACAGCCGCGAAAAATGACGAAATTGCCCCCCTGCGCGATTTTTGTTTCCGATAAATTAGTCAAATTTCTGCCCATTCCGACACATTCGCAAAAAATTACGAAATTACCCCCATCGCGGTTTTTGTTCCCGATCAACCTGTCAAATTTTAGCCCATTCCGACAAAGTCGCGAAAAATGACGAAATTGCCCCCGACGCGATTTTTGTTTCAGATCAACCTGTCAAATTATAACCCATTCCGACACAGTCGCGAAAAATTACGAAATTACCCCCGGAGCGATTTTTGTTCCCGATCAACCTGTCAAATTTGAGCCCATTCCGACGCAGTCGCGAAAAATGACGAAATTTCACCCGACTTGATTTTTGTTTTCGATCAACCTGTCAAATTTCAGCCCATTCAGACACAGTCGAGAAAAGTGACGAAATTGCTCCTGGCGCGGCTTTTGTTTCCGATCAACCAGTCGAATTTTAGCCCATTCCGACACCGTTGCGAAAAATGACGAAATTGTATCAAATAGCCCATTCCGATCAACCAGTCGAATTTTTGTTTTCGATCAACCTGTCAAATTTTATCAAATTCCGACACAATTACGAAAAATGATGAAATTACCCCCGACGCAGTTTTTGTTCCCGATCAACCTGTCAAATTTGAGCCCATTCCGACACAGCCGCGAAAAATGACGAAATTGCCCCTGCGCGATTTTTGTTTCCTATCAACCTATCAAATTTCGGCCCATTCCGACACAGTCGCGAAAAATTCCGAAATTATCCCCGGCGCGATTTTTGTTCCCGATCAACCTGTCAAATTTGAGCGCATTTCGACACAGCCGCGAAAAATGACCAAATTGCCCCCCGCGCAATTTTTGTTTCCTATCAACCTATCAAATTTCAGCCCATTTCGACACAGTTGCGAAAAATGACGAAATTACCCCCGGCGCAGTTTTTGTTCCCGATCAACCTGTCAAATTTTAGCCCATTCAGACACAGTCGAGAAAAATGATGAAATTGCCCCAGCGCGGTTTTCGTTTCCGATCAACCAGTCAAATTTGAGCCCATTCCGACACAGTCGAGAAAAATGACAGAATTGCCCCAGGCGTGATTTTCATTTCCGATCAACCTTCCAAATTTCAGCCCATTCCGACACAGTCGAAAAAAATGACGAAATTGCCCCAGGTGCGATTTTTGTTTCCGATCAACCTGCAAAATTTTAGCCCATTCCGACGCAGTCGCGAAAAATTACGAAATTACCCCGAGCGCAGTTTTTGTTCCCGATCAACCTGTCATATTTGAGCCCATTCCGACACAGCCGCGAAAAATGACGAAATTGCCCCCTGCGCGATTTTTGTTTCCGATCACCTGTAAAATTTCAGCCCACTCCGACACAGTCGCGATAACTTACGAAATTACCCCCGGCACGATTTTTATTCCCGATCAACCTGTCAAATTGGAGCCCATTCCGACACAGCCGCGAAAAATGACGAAAGTCCCCCCTGCGCGATTTTTGTTTCCGATCAACCAGTCAAATTTCTGCCCATTCCGACACATTCGCGAAAAATTACGAAATTACCCTCTTCTCGATTTTTGTTCCGATCAACCTTTCAAATTTTAGCCCATTCCGACAAAGTCGCGAAAAATGACGAAATTGCCCCCGACGCGATTTTTGTTTCAGATCAACCTGTCAAATTATAGCCCATTCCGACACAGTTGCGAAAAATTACGAAATTACCCCCAGAGCGATTTTTGTTCCCGATCAACCTGTCAAATTTGAGCCCATTCCGACGCAGTCGCGAAAAATGACAAAATTTCACCCGGCTTGATTTTTGTTTTCGATCAACCTGTCATATTTCAGCCCATTTCGACACAGTCGAGAAATGTGACGAAATTGCCCCCGACGCGGATTTTGTTTCCTATCAACAAGTCAAATTTGACCCAATTCCGACACAGTCGCGAAAAATGACGAAATTACACCTTTGCGGTTTTGTTCCCGATAAACCTGTCAAATTTGAGCCCATTCCGACACAGTCGAGAAAAATGACGAAATTGCCGCAGACGCGATTTTTATTTCCGATCAAACTGAAAATTTTCAGCCAATTCCGATACAGTCGAGAAAAATGACGAAATTGCCCTCGGTGCGGTTTTTTTTCCGATCAACCAGTCAAATTTAACCAATTCTGACACAGTCGCGAAAAATGACGAAATTACACTCGGCGCTATTTTTGTTCCCGAGCAACCAGTCAAATTTGGGCCCATTCCGACACAGTCGAGAAAAATGACGAAATTACCGCCGGCGCGATTTTTATTTCCGATCAAACGGCCAAATTTCAGCCAATTCCGACACAGTCGAGAAAATGATGAAATTGCCCCAGGCGCGGTTTTTGTTTCCTATCAACCAGTCAAATTTTAGCCAATTCCGACACAGTCGTGAAAAATGACGAAATTACACCCGGCGCGATTTTTGTTCCCGATCAACCTGTCAAATTTGAGCCCATTCCGACACAGTCGAGAAAAATGACGAAATTGCCCTCGGCGCGATTTTTATTTCAGATCAAACTTCCAAATTTCAGTCAATTCCAACACAGTCGAGAAAAATAACGAAATTGCCCCTGGCGAGGTTTTTGTTCCCGATCAACCTGTCAAATTTGAGCCCATTCCGACACAGTCGAGAAAAATGACGAAATTGTCGCGCGGCGCGAATTTCCTTTTCGATCAAACTGCCAAATTTCAGCAAATTCCGACACAATCGAGAAAAATGACGAAATTACCCCCGGCGCGATTTTTGTTTTACGATCAACAAGTCAAATTTTAGCCAATTCCGACACAGTCGCGAAAAATGACGAAATTACACCCGGCGCGATTTTTGTTCCCGATAAACCTGTCAAATTTGAGCCCATTCTGACATAGTCGAGAAATACGACGAAATTGCCGTCGGCGCGATTTTTATTTCCGATCAAACTGCCAAATTTCAGCCAATTTCGACACAGTCAAGAAAATTGACGAAATTACACCCGCCGCGATTTTTGTTTCCGATCAACCTGTTAAATTTCAGCCAATTCCGACATCGTCGAGAAAAATGACGAAATTGCCCCCGGCGCCATTTTTGCCCCCGGCGTAGTTTTTGCTTCCGATCAACCCGTCAAATTTTAGCCAATTCAGACACAGTCGCGGAAAATGACGAAATTACACCCGACGCGATTTTGGTTCCCGATCAACCTGTGAAATTTGAGCCCATTCCGACACAGTCGAGAAAAATGACGAAATTTCCGCCGGCGCGATTTTTATTTTCGATCAAACTGCCAAATTTCAGCCAATTCCGACACAGTCGAGAAAAATGACGAAATTGCCCTCGGCGCGGTTTTTGTTTCCGATCAACCGTTCAAATTTTAGCCAATTCCGACACAGTCGTGAAAAATGACGAAATTAAACCCGGCGCTATTTTTTCCCGATCAACCTGTCAAATTTGAGCCCATTTCGACACAGTCGAGAAAAATGGCGAAATTGCCCTCGGGGTGATTTTTATTTCAGATCAAACTTCCAAATTTAAGCCAATTCCGACACAGTCGAGAAAAATGACGAAATTGCCCACGACGCGATTTTTGTTTCCTATCAACAAGTCAAATTTTAGCCAATTCCGACACAGTCGTGAAAAATGACGAAATTAAACCCGGCGCGATTTTTTACCGATCAACCTGTCAAATTTGAGCCCATTTCGACACAGTCGAGAAAAATGGCGAAATTGCCCTCGGGGTGATTTTTATTTCAGATCAAACTTCCAAATTTAAGCCAATTCCGACACAGTCGAGAAAAATGACGAAATTGCCGTCGGCGCGATTTTTATTTCCGATCAAACTGAAAAATTTCAACCAATTCAGACACAGTCGAGAAAAATGACGAAATTGCCCCCGGCGCGATTTTTGTTTTCGATCAACCAGTCAAATTTAACCAATTCTGACACAGTCGCGAGAAATGACGAAATTACACCCGGCGCTATTTTTGTTCCCGATCAACCTGTCAAATTTGAGCCCATTCCAACGCAGTCGAGAAAAATGACGAAATTGCCGACGACGCGATTTTTATTTCCGATCAAACTGCCAAATTTCGGCCAATTCCGACACAGTCGAGAAAAATGACGAAATTGCCCCCGACGCGATTTTTGTTTCCGATCAAACTGTCATATTTGAGCCCATTCCGACACAGTCGCGAAAAATGACGAAATTACATCCGGCGCGATTTTTGTTCCCGATCAACCTATCAAATTTGAGCCCATTCCGACACAGTCGAGAAAAATGACAAAATTGCCACCGTCGCGAATTTTATTTTCGATCAAACTGCCAAATTTCAACCAATTCCGACACAGTCGAAAAAAATGACGAATTTGCCCTCGGCGCGGTTTTTGTTTCCGATCAACCAGTCAAATTTTAGCCAATTCCGACACAGTCGTGAAAAATGACGAAATTAAACCCGGAGCTATTTTTTTTCCCGATCAACCTGTCAAATTTGAGCCCATTCCGACACAATCGAGAAAAATGGCGAAATTTCCCTGGGGCGATTTTTATTTAGGCTCAAACTTCCAAATTTCAGCCAATTCCGACACAATCGAGAAAAATGACGAAATTGCCCACAACGCGGTGTTTGTTTCCTATCAACAAGTCAAATTTTAGCCAATTCCGACACAGTGGCGAAAAATGACGAAATTACGCCCGGTGCGATTTTTTTGTCTCGATAAACCAGTCAAATTTGAGCCCATTCCGACACAGTCGAGAAAAATGACGAAATTGCCGTCGGCGCGATTTTTATTTCCGATCAAACTGAAAAATTTCAACCAACTTAGACACAGTCGAGAAAAATGACGAAATTGCCCCCAGTGCGATTTTTATTTCCGATCGACCAGTCAAATTTAACCAATTCCGACACAGTCGCGAGAAATGACGAAATTACACCCGGCGCTATTTTTGTTCCCGATCAACCTGTCAAATTTGAGCCCATTCCGACACAGTCGGGAAAAATGACGAAATTACCGTCGGCGCGATTTTTATTTCCGATCAAACGACCAAATTTCAGCCAATTTCGACACAGTCGAGAAAATGACGAAATTAGGCACGGCGCGATTTTTGTTTCCGATCAACCAGTCAAATTTTAGCCAATTCCGACACAGTCGCGAAAAATGACGAAAATACACCCGGCGCGGTTTTTATTCCCGATAAACCTGTCAAATTTGAGCCCATTCCGACACAGTCGGGAAAAATGACGAAATTACGCCCGGAGCTGTTTTTGTTCCTGATCAACCAGTCAAATTTGAGCCCATTCCGACACAGTCGAGAAAAATGACGAAATTACCGTCGGCGCGATTTTTGTTTCCGATCAACCAGTCAAATTTAACCAATTCCGACACAGTTGCAAAAAATGACGAAATTGCACCCGGAGCTATTTTTGTTCCCAATCAACCTGTCAAATTTGAGCCAATTCCGACACAGTCGAGAAAAATGACGAAATTGCCGACGGCGTGATTTTTATTTCCGATCAAACTGCCAAATTTCGGCCAATTCCGACACAGTCGAGAAAAATGACGAAATTGCCCCCGACGCGATTTTTGTTTCCGATCAAACTGTCATATTTGAGCCCATTCCGACACAGTCGCGAAAAATGACGAAATTACACCCGGCGCGATTTTTGTTCCGGATCAACCTATCAAATTTGAGCCCATTCCGACACAGTCGAGAAAAATGACGAAATTGTCCCCGGCGCGATTTTTATTTTAGATTAAACTGCCAAATTTCAGCCAATTTCGACACAGTCGCGAAAAAGGACGAAATTACCCTCGGCGAGATTTTCGTTCCCGATAAACCTGTCAAATTTGAGCCCATTCCGACACAGTCGAGAAAAATGACAAAATTGCCACCGGCGCGATTTTTATTTCCTATCAAACTGCCAAATTTCAGCCAATTCCGACACAGTCGAGAAAAATGACGAAATTGCCCTAGGCGCAGTTTTTATTTCCTATCAACCAGTCAAATTTTAGCCAATTCCGACACAGTCGCGAAAAACGACGAAATTACACCCGGCGCGATTTTTGTTCCCGATCAACCTGTCAAATTTGAGCCCATTCCGACACAGTCGAGAAAAATAACGAAATAGCCGTCGACGCGATTTTTATTTCCGATCAAACTGCCAAATTTCAGCCAATTCCGACACAGTCGAGAAAAATGACGAAATTGCCCCCGGCGCGATTTTTGTTCCCGATAAACCAGTCAAATTTGAGCCCATTCCGACACAGTCGAGAAAAATAACGAAATAGCCGTCGACGCGATTTTTATTTCCGATCAAACTCCCAAATTTCAGCAGATTCCGACGCAGTCGAGAAAAATGACGAAATTGCCGCCGACGCGATTTTTATTTCCGATCAAACTGCCAAATTTCTGCCAATTTCGACACAGTCAAGAAAAATGACAATTGCCCCCGGCGTAGTTTTTGTTTCCGATCAACCAGGCAAATTTTAGCCAATTCAGACACGATCGCGAAAAATGACTAAATTACACCCAACGCGGTTTTTGCTCCCGATCAGCCTGTCAAATTTGAGCCCAGTCCGACACAGGCAAGAAAAATGACGAAATTGCCCCCGGTGCGATTTTTATTTTGGATCAAACAACCAAATTTCAGCCAATTCTGACATAGTCGAGAAAAATGACGAAATTGCCCCCAGCGCGATTTTTGTTCCCGATCAACCTGTCAAATTTGATCCCATTCCGACACAGTCGAGAAAAATGACGAAATAGCCGTCGGCGCGATTTTTATTTCCGATCAAACTGCCACATTTCAGCCAATTCCGACACAGTCGCGAGAAATAACGAAATAACACCCGGCGCGATTTTTGTTCCGGATCAACCAGTCAAATTTTAGCCCATTCCGACACCGTCGCGAAAAATGACGAAATTGCCCCGACGCGATTTTTGTTTCCGATCAAACTATCATATTTGAGCCCATTCGGACACAGTCGCGAAAAATGACGAAATTACCCCCGGCGCGATTTTTGTTCCCGATCAACCTGTCAAATTTGAGCCCATTCCGACACAGTCGAGAAAAATGACGAAATTGTCCCCGGCGCGATTTTTATTTTAGATTAAACTGCCAAATTTCAGCCAATTTCGACACAGTCGCGAAAAAGGACGTAATTAACCCCGGTGAGATTTTCGTTCCCGATAAACCTGTCAAATTTGAGCCCATTCCGACACAGTCGAGAAAAATGACGAAATTGCCCCCGGCGCGATTTTTGTTCCCGATCAACCTGTCAAATTTGATCCCATTCCGACACAGTCGAGAAAAATTACGAAATAGCCGTCGGCGCGATTTTTATTTCCGATCAAACTGCCAAATTTCAGCCAATTCCGACACAGTCGAGAAAAATGACGAAATTGTCCCCGGCGCGGTTTTTATTTTAGATTAAACTGCCAAATTTCAGCCAATTTCGACACAGTCGCGAAAAAGGACGAAATTACCCCCGGAGAGATTTTCGTTCCCGATAAACCTGTCAAATTTGAGCCCATTCCGACACAGTCGAGAAAAATGACGAAATTGCCGCCGGCGCGATTTTTATTTCCGATCAAACTGCCAAATTTCAGCCAATTCCGACACAGTCGAGAAAAATGACGAAATTGTCCCCGGCGCGATTTTTATTTTAGATTAAACTGCCAAATTTCAGCCAATTTCGACACAGTCGCGAAAAAGGACGAAATTAACCCCGGCGAGATTTTCGTTCCCGATAAACCTGTCAAATTTGAGCCCATTCCGACACAGTCGAGAAAAATGACAAAATTGCCGCCGGCGCTATTTTTATTTCCGATCAAACTGCCAAATTTCAGCCAATTCCGACACATTCGAGAAAAATGACGAAATTGCCCCAGGCGCAGTTTTTGTTTCCTATCAACAAGTCAAATTTTAGCCAATTCCGACACAGTGGCGAAAAATGACGAAATTACACCCGGCGCGATTTTTATTTCCGATCAAACTGAAAAATTTCAGACAATTCCGACACAGTCGAGAAAAATGACGAAATTGCCCTCGGCGCGGTTTTTGTTTCCGATCAACAAGTCAAATTTATCAAATTCCGACACAGTCGCGAGAAATGACGAAATTATACCCGGCGCTATTTTTGTTCCCGATCAACCTGTCAAATTTGATCCCATTCCGACACAGTCGAGAAAAATGACGAAATTACCGCTGGCGCGACTTTTATTTCCGATCAAACGGCCAAATTTCTGCCAATTCCGACACAACGAGAAAAATGACGAAATTGCCCCCGGCGCGATTTTTGTTTTCGATCAACAAGTCAAATTTTAGCCAATTCCGACACAGTCGTGAAAAATAACGAAATTACACCCGACGTGATTTTTGTTCCCGATCAACCAGTCAAATTTGAGCCCATTCCGACACAGTCGCGAAAAATGACGAAATTGCCAGCTGCGCGATTTTTGTTTTCGATCAACCTGTCAAATTTTAGCCCATTCTGATACAGCCACGAAAAAGAACGAAATTGCCCACGGCGCGATTTTTATTTCCGATCAACCTGTCAAATTTGAGCCCATTTCGACACAGTCGAGAAAAATGACGAAATTGCCCCCGGCGCGATTTTTATTTCAGATCAAACTGCCACATTTCAGCCAATTTCGACACAGTCGAGAAAAATGACGAAATTGCCCCCGACGCGGATTTTGTTTCCTATCAACAAGTCAAATTTGACCCAATTCCGACACAGTCGCGAAAAATGACGAAATTACACCTTTGCGATTTTGTTCCCGATAAACCTGTCAAATTTGAGCCCATTCCGACACAGTTGAGAAAAATGACGAAATTGCCGCAGACGCGATTTTTACTTCCGATCAAACTGAAAAATTTCAGCCAATTCCGACACAGTCGAGAAAAATGACGAAATTGCCCTCGGTGCGGTTTTTTCTCCGATCAACCAGTCAAATTTAACCAATTCCGAAACAGTCGCGAAAAATGACGAAATTACACTCGGCGCTATTTTTGTTCCCGATCAACCAGTCAAATTTGGGCCCATTCCGACACAGTCGAGAAAAATGACGAAATTACCGCCAGCGCGATTTTTATTTCCGATCAAACGGCCAAATTTCAGCCAATTCCGACACAGTCGAGAAAATGAGGAAATTGCCCCAGGCGCGATTTTTGTTTCCTATCAACCAGTCAAATTTTAGCCAATTCCGACACAGTCGTGAAAAATGACGAAATTACACCCGGCGCGATTTTTGTTCCCGATCAACCTGTCAAATTTGAGCCCATTCCGACACAGTCGAGAAAAATGACGAAATTGCCCTCGGCGCGATTTTTATTTCAAATCAAACTTCCAAATTTCAGCCAATTCCGACACAGTCGAGAAAAATAACGAAATTGCCCCTGGCGAGGTTTTTGTTCCCGATCAACCTGTCAAATTTGAGCCCATTCCGACACAGTCGAGAAAAATGACGAAATTGCCGCGCGGCGCGAATTTCCTTTTCAATCAAAATGCCAAATTTCAGTAAATTCCGACACAGTCGAAAAAAATGACGAAATTACCCCCGGCGCGATTTTTGTTTACGATCAAACTGTCAAATTTGAGCCCATTCCGACACAGTCGAGAAAAATGACGAAATTGCCCACGGCACGATTTTTGTTTCAGATCAAACTGCCAAATTTCAGCCAATTCCGACACAGTCGAGAAAAATGACGAAATTGCCCTAGGCGCAGTTTTTATTTCCGATCAACCAGTCAAATTTTAGCCAATTCCGACACAGTCGCGAAAAATGACGAAATTACACCCGGCGCGGTTTTTGTTCCCGATCAACCTGTCAAATTTGAGCCCATTCCGACACAGTCGAGAAAAATGACGAAATTGCCCCCGGCGCGATTTTCGTTCCCGATAAACCAGTCAAATTTGAGCACATTCCGACACAGTCGAGAAAAATGACGAAATAGCCGTCGACGCGATTTTTATTTCCGATCAAACTCCCAAATTTCAGCCGATTCCGACGCAGTCGAGAAAAATGACGAAATTGCCGCCGACGCGATTTTTATTTCCGATCAAACTGCCAAATTTCTGCCAATTTCGACACAGTCAAGAAAAATGACAATTGCCCCCGGCGCAGTTTTTGTTTCCGATCAACCGGGCAAATTTTATCCAATTCAGATACGGTCGCGAAAAATGACTAAATTACACCCAACACGATTTTTGCTCCCGATCAGCCTGTCAAATTTGAGCCCAATCCGACACAGGCGAGAAAAATGACGAAATTGCCCCCGGTGCGATTTTTATTTCGGATCAAACTACCAAATTTCAGCCAATTCTGACACAGTCGAGAAAAATGACGAAATTGCCCCCTGCGCGATTTTTGTTCCCGATCAACCTGTCAAATTTGATCCCATTCCGACACAGTCGAGAAAAATGACGAAATAGCCGTCGGCGCGATTTTTATTTCCGATCAAACTGCCAAATTTCAGCCAATTCCGACACAGTCGAGAAAAATGACGAAATTGCCCCGACGCGATTTTTGTTTCCGATCAAACTATCATATTTGAGCCCATTCGGACACAGTCGCGAAAAATGACGAAATTACACCCGGCGCGATTTTTGTTTCCGATCAACCTGTCAAATTTGAGCCCATTCCGACACAGTCGAGAAAAATGACGAAATTGTCCCCGGCGCGATTTTTATTTTAGATTAAACTGCCAAATTTCAGCCAATTTCGACACAGTCGCGAAAAAGGACGAAATTAACCCCGGCGAGAGTTTCGTTCCCGATAAACCTTTCAAATTTGAGCCCATTCCGACACAGTCGCGAGAAATGACGAAATTGCACCCGGCGCTATTTTTGTTCCCGATCAACCTGTCAAATTTGATCCCATTCCGACACAGTCGAGAAAAATGACGAAATTACCGC
>NW_019264895.1:0-11692 GCF_002742605.1 Olea europaea var. sylvestris
GTAAACTAAAGTGTACACCATAGTGTACATGTAGCAAGGTTCTTACCGACTGAACTTTGCTGTTTGTACATTGATTTTTGACATGTTGTTTGACACTTGCATTGTTTTCAAGTGTCATATGGATGGAAAAACTATTTGAAATTTAAACTGTCCGACAAGGTAATGTCACATAGCAAAGTGTAAACTAAAGTTCACGCCATAGTGTACATGTAGCAAGGTTCTTACCGATTGAATTTTGCTATTTGTACACTGATTTTCGACACGTTGTTTGATACTTACACTATTGTCAACTGTCTATAGGATGGGAAAACTGTTCAAAATTTGAACTGTCCTACACGGTAATGTCACGTGGTAAACTGTAAACTAAAATGTACATGTAGCAAGGTTTAAACCGTATGAACTTTGCTATTTGGACAATGATTTTTGACACGTTGTTTGACACTTGCATTGTTGTCAAGTGTCAATTGGATGGGAAAACTATTTGAAATTTATACTGTCCAACAGGGCAATGTTACGTGGCAAAGTGTAAACTAAAGTGTACATGTAGCAACGTTCTTACTGATTAAACTTTGCTATTTTTACACAGATTTTTGACACTTGCATTATTGTCAAGTGTCAATTGGATGGAAAAATGATTTGAAATTTAAACTGTCCAACAGGGCAATGTCACATGGCAAAGTGTAAACTAAAGTGTACACCATAGTGTACATGTCGCAAAGTTCATACCGATTGAACTTTGCTATCCGTACACTGATTTTTGACACGTTATTTGACACTTGCATTGTTGTCAAGTGTCAATTGGATGGAAAAAATGTTAGAAATTTGAACTGTTAAATAGGGTAATGTCACATGGCAAAGTGTAAACTAAAGTGTGTACACCATATAGTACATGTAGCAAAGTTCTTGCTGATTGAACTTTGCTATTTGTACCCTGATTTTTGACACGTTATTTGACACTTGTATTATTGTCAAGTGTCAATTCAATTGGATGGAAAAACTATTTGGAATTTACACTGTCCAACAGGGTAATGACACGTGGGAAAGTGTAAACTAAAGTGTACACCATGGTTTACATGTCGCAAGGTTCTTACCGATTGAACTTTGCTATTTGTACACTAATTTTTGACATGTTGTTTAACACTTATGTTGTGGTCAAGTGTCAATTGGATGGGAAAACTGTTTGAAATTTAAACTGTCCAACAGTGTAATGTCATGTTGTAAAGTGATTTTTGACACGTTGTATGACACTTGCATTGTTGTCTAGTATCAGCTGGATGGTATAATATTTTGAAATTTCAACTGTCCAACAAGGTAATGACACATGGCAAAGTGTAAACTATAGTGTACACCCTAGTGTACATGTAGCAAGGTTCTTACCGATTAAACTTTGCTATTTGTACACTGATTTTTGACACGTTGTTTGACTCTTGCATTGTTGCCAAGTGTCAATTGGATGGGAAAACTATTTGAAATTTACACTGTCCAATAAGGTAATGTCACGTGGCAAAGTGTAAACAAAAGTGTACATATCGCAAGGTTCTTACTGATTGAATTTTGCTACTTGTACACTGATTTTTGACACGTTGTTTGACAATTGCGTTGTTGTCAAGTGTCAATTCTACGGGAAAATAGTTTGAAATTTAAGCTATCCAACAGGACAATGTCTCGTGGAAAAGTGCAAACTAAAGTGTACACCATAGTGTACATGTAGCAAGGTTCTTGTCGATTGACCTTTGCTATTTGTACACTGATTTTTGACATGTTGTTTGACACTTGCATTGTTGTTAAGTGTCAATTGGATGGAAAAAGTGTTTAAAATTTAAACTGTCCAACAGGGTAATGTCACGTGGCAAAGTGTAAACAAGAGTGTACATCATAGTGTACATGTAGCAAGGTCCGTACATATTGAACTTTGTTATTTGTACACTGATTTTTGACACGTTATTTGACACTTGCATTGTTGTCAAGTTTCAACTGGATGGTAAAACTACTTTAAATTTCAACTGTCCAACAGGGTGACGACATGTGGTAAAGTGTAAACAAAAGTGTACACCATAGTGTACATGTCGCAAGGTTCTTACCGATTGAACTTTGCTATTTGTAAGCTGATTTTTGACACGTTGTTTGAAAATTTCAATGTCGTCAAGTGTCAATTGAATGGAAAAACTGTATAAAATTTACGCTGTCCAATGGGGTAACGACACGTGGTAAAGTTTAAACTAGACTGTACACCATAGTGTACATTTAGCAAGGTCCGTACCGATTGAAATTTACTATATGTACACTAATTTTTACCACGTTGTTAGACACTTGCATTGTTGTCAAGTGTCAACTGGATGGTAAAACTATTTGAAATTTCAACTGTCCAACAAGGTAATGACACATGGCAAAGTGGAAACAAAAGTGTACACCATAGTGTAAATGTCGCAAGGTTCTTATTGACTGAACTTTGCTATTTGTACACTGATTTTTGATACGTTGTTTGACAATTGCATTGTTGTCAAGTGTCAATTGTATGAGAAAAATTGTTTGAATTTTTAATTGTCCAATACTGGAATGACACGTGGTAAAGTGTAAGCTAAAGTGTACACCATAGTGTACATCTCGCATGGTTCCTACCGATTGAACTTTGCTATTTGTACATTGATTTTAGGCACGTTGTTTGACACTTGCATTGTTGTCAAGTGTCAACTGGATGGAAAAATTGTTTGAAATTTCAACTGTCCAACAAAGTAATGACACGTGGCAATGTGTACACCATAGTGTACATGTCGCAAGGTTCTAACCAATTGAACATTGCTATTTGTACACTGATTTTTGAAACGTTGTTTGACAATTGTATTGCTGTCAAGTGCCAATTGAATGGGAAAACTACTTGAAATATAAACAGTCCAATAGGGTAATGACACGTGGCAAAGTGAAAACTAAAGTGTACACCATAGTGTACATCTCGCGAGGTTCTTACTTATTGAACTTAGCTATTTGTACACTGATTTTTGACACATTGTTTTACAATTGCATTGTTGTCAGGTGTCAATTGCATGGGAAATTGTTTGAAATTTAAACTGTCCAACAAGGTAATGTCACGTGGCAAAGTGTAAACTAAAGTGTACTCCATAGTGTACGTGCAGCAAGGTTCTTGCCGATTGAACTTTGCTACTTGTACACTGATTTTTAACACGTTGTTTGACACTTGCATTGTTGTTAAGTATCAATTGGATGCGAAAAGTGTTTGAAATTTAAATTGTCCAACAGGGTAATGTCACATGACAAAGTGTAAACTAGAGTGTACGTCATAGTGTACTTGTAGCAAGGTCCGTAGCGATTGAACTTTGCTATGTGTACACTGATTTTTGACACGTTGTTTGACACTTGCATTGTTTTCCAGTGTCAACTGGATGGTAAAACTATTTGAGATTTCAACTGTCCAACAGGGTAATGACATGTGGTAAAGTGTAAACAAAAGTGTACACCATAGTGTACATGTCGCAAAGTTCTTATCGATTGAACTTTGCTATTCTTACACTGATTTTTGACATGTTGTTTGAGACTTGCATTGTTTTCAAGTGTCAATTGGAAGGGAAAACTGTTAGAAATTTGAACTGTCCAATTCGGTAATGTCACATGGCAAAGTGTAAATTAAAGTGTGTACACCATAGAGTACATGTAGCAAGGTTCTTCCCGATTGAACTTTGCTGTTTGTACACTGATTTTTGACGCATTATTTGACACTTGCATTGTTGTCAAGTGTCAATTGGATGGGAAAACTATTTGGAATTTAAACTGTCCAACAGGGCAATGACACGTGGCAAAGTGTAAGCTAAAGTGTACACTGTGGTTTACATGTGTCAAGGTTCTTACCAATTGAATTTTGCTATTTGTACACCGATTTTTGACACGTTTGACACTTGTGTTGTGGTCAAGTGTCAATTGGGTGGGAAAATTGTTTGAATTTTAAACTGTCCAACAGTGTAATGTCACGTGGCAAAGTGTAAACAAGAGTGTACGTCATAGTGTACCTGTAGCAAGGTTCGTACCGATTGAACTCTACTATTTGTACACTGATTTTTGACATGTTGTTTGACACTTACATTTTTGTCTAGTGTCAACTGAATGGTAAAACTATTTGAAATTTCAACTGTCCGACAAGGTAATGACAAGTGGCAAAGTGTAAACTATAGTGCACACCCTAGTGTACATGTTGCAAGGTTCTTACCGATTGAACTTTGCTATTTCGACACTGATTTTTTACACGTTGTTTGACTCTTGCATTGTTGTCAAGTGTCAATTGGATGGAAAACTATTTGAAATTTACACTATCCAACAAATTAATGACACGTGGCAAAGTGTAAACAAAAGTGTACATATTGCAAGGTTCTTGCCGATTGGATTTTGCTATTTGTACACTGACTTTTAACACGTTGTTTAGCAATTACATTGTTGTCAACTGTCAATTGTACGGGAAAACTGTTTGAAATTTAAACTGTCCAAAAAGGTAATGACACGTGGCAAAGTGTAAACAAAAGTGTACACCATAGTGTACATATCGTAAGGTTCTTGTCGATTGAACTTTGCTATTTATACACTGATTTTTGACATATTGTTTAACATTTGCATTTTTGTTAAGTGTCAATTGGATGGGAAAAGTGATCAAAATTTAAACTGTCCAATTGGGTAATGTCACGTGGCAATGTGTAAACTAGAGTGTACGACATAGTGCACATGTAGCAAGGTCTGTACAAATTGAACTTTGCTATTTGTACACTGATTTTTGACACGTTGTTTGACACTTACATTGTTATTAAGTGTCAATTGGATGGTAAAACTATTTAAAATTTCAACTGTCCAACAGGGTAATGACGGGTGGCAAAGCGTAAACAAAAGTGTACACCATTGTGTACATGTCGCAAGGTTCTTACCGATTGAACTTTGCTATTTGTACACTAATTTTCGACACGTTGTTTGACAATTGTTTTGTTGTCAAGTGTCAATTGAATGGGAAAACTATGTAAAATTAAATCTGTCCAATGGGGTAATGAAATGTGACAAAGTGTAAACCAAAATGTACACCATAGTGTACATGTACCAAGGTTCGTACTGATTGAACTTTGCTATTTGTACACTGATTTTTACCACATTGTTAACAATTACATTGTTGTCAAGTGTCAACTGGATGGTAAAACTATTTCAAATTACAACTGTCCAACAGGGTAATGTCACATGGCAAAGTGTAAAGTAAAGTGTACGCCATAGTGTACATGTCGCAAGGTTCTTGCCGATTGAACTTTACTATCTGCACACTGATTTTTAACACGTTGTTTGACACTTACATTGTTGTTAAGTGTCAATTGGATGAGAAAAGTGTTTGAAATTTAAAATATCCAACAGGGTAATGTCACGTGGCAATATATAAACTAGAGTGTACGTCGTAGTGTATATGTAGCAAGGTTCGTACCGATTGAACTTTGTTATGTGTACACTGATTCTTAACACGTTGTTTGGTACTTATATTTTGTCAAGTGTAAACTGGATGGTAAAAATATTTGAAATTTAATTGTCCAACAGGGTAATGACACGTGGCAAAGTGTAAACTAAAGTGTACACCATTATGTACATGCCACAAGGTTCTATTGAACTTTGTTATTTGTACACTGGTTTTTAACACGTTGTTTAACAATTGCATTGCTGTCAAGTGTCAATTGAATGGGAAAACTGTGCAAAATTTAAACTGTCCAATGGGGTAATGACATGAGGCAAAGTGTAAACTAAAGTGTACAACATAGTCTACATGTACCAAGGTCCGTACCGATTGAACTTTGCTATTTGTACACTGATTTTTGCCACGTTGTTTGACAATTACATTGTTGTCAAGTGTCAACTAGATGGTAAAACTGTTTGAAATTTCAACTGTCCAACAGGGTAATGACATGTGGTAAAGTGTAAACAAAAGTGCACATCGCAATGTACATGTCGCAAGGTTCTTGCCGATTGAACTTTGCTATTTGTACACTGATTTTTGACAAGTTTTTTGACACTTGCATTGTTGTCAAGTGTCAATTGGATGCGAAAGGTGTTTGAAATTTCAACTGTCCACCACGGCAATGTCACGTGACAAAATGGAAACAAAAGTGCACACCATGGAGTAAATGTCGCAAGGTTCTTACAGATTGAACTTCGCTATTTGTACACTGATTTTTGACACGTTGTTTAACAATTGCATCATTGTCAAGTGTCAATTGTACGAGAAAACTATTTGAAATTTTAACTGTCCAATACGATAATCACATGTGGCAAAGTGTAAGCTAAAGTGTGCACCATAGTGTACATCTCGCAAGGTTCCTTACCGATTGAACTTTGCTACTTGTACTCTACTTTTTGACGCGTTGTTTGACAATTGCATCACTGTCAAGTGTCAATTGAATGGTAAAACTATTTGAAATTTAAACAGACCAATAGGGTAATGTCCCGTGGCAAAGTGTAAACTAAAGTGTACATCTCGCGAGGTTCTTACTGATTGAACTTTGCTATTTGTACACTAATTTTTGACACATTGTTTGACAATTGCATTGCTGTCAAGTGTCAATTGAATGGGAAAACTATTTGAAATTTAAATAGTCCAATAGGGTAATGTCACGTGGTAAAGTTTAAACTAAAGTGTACACCATAGTGTACATCTCGCGGGTTCTTACCGATTGAACTTTGCAATTTGTACACAGATTTTTGACACGTTGTTTGGCAATTGTATTGCTGTCCAGTGTCAATTGAATGGGAAAACTATTTGAAATTTAAGTAGTCCAATAGGGTAATGTCACGTGGCAAAGTCTAAACTAAAGTGCACACCATAGTGTGCATCTCGCGAGGTTCTTACCGATTGAACTTTACAATTTGTACACTGATTTTTGATACATTGTTTGACAATTGCATTGTTGTCAAGTGTCAATTGTACGAGAAAATCGTTTGAATTTTTAATTGTCCAATACGGTAATGACACGTGGTAAAGTGTAAGCTAAAGTGTACACCATAGTGTACATCTTGCATGGTTCTTACCGATTGAACTTTGCTATTCATACACTAATTTTTGGCACGTTGTTTGACACTTGCATTGTTGTCAAGTGTCAACTGGATGGAAAAATTGTTTGAAATTTCAACTGTCCAAAAAAGTAATGACACGTGGCAAAGTGTACACCATAGTATACGTGTCGCAAGGTTCTTACCGATTGAACTTTGCAATTTGTACACGTATTTTTGAAACGTTGTTTGACAATTGCATTGCTGCCTAGTGTCAATTGAATGGGAAAATTATTTGAAATATAAACAGTCTAATAAGATAATGTCACGTGGCAAAGTGTAAAATAAAGTGTACACCATAGTGTACATCTCGCTAGGTTCTTACTAATTGAACTTTGCTATTTGTACACTGATTTTTGACACATTGTTTTACAATTGCATTGTTGTCAAGTGTCAATTGCATGGGAAAACTGTTTGAAATTTAAACTGTCCAACAGGGTAATGTCACGTGGCAAAGTGTAAACTAAAGTGTACTCCATAATGTACATGTAGCAAGGTTCTTGCCGATTGAACTTTACTACTTGTACACTGATTTTTGACACGTTGTTTGACACTTACATTGTTGTTAAGTATCAATTGGATACGAAAAGTGTTTGAAATTTAAATTGTCCAACAGGGTAATGTCACGTGACAAAGTGTAAACTAGAGTGTACGTCATAGTGTACATGTAGCAAGGTCCGTACCGATTGAACTTTGCTATTTGTACACAGATTTTTGACACGTTGTTTGACACTTGCATTGTGGACCAATGTCAACTGGATGGTAAAACTATTTGAGATTTCAACTATCCAATAGGGTAATGACACGTGGCAAAGTGTAAACAAAAGTGTACACCATAGTGTACATGTCGCAAAGTTCTTATCGATTGAACTTTGCTATTCGTACACTGATTTTTGACATGTTGTTTGACACTTGCATTGTTTTCAAGTGTCAATTGGAAGGGAAAACTGTTAGAAATTTGAACTGTCCAATTGGGTAATGTCACGTGGCAAAGTGTAAATTAAAGTGTGTGCACATAGAGTACATGTAGCAAGGTTCTTGCCGATCGAATTTTGCTATTTGTACACCGATTTTTGACACGTTGTTTGACACTTGCGTTGTGGTCAAGTGTCAATTGGGTGGAAAAATTATTTGAAATTTAAACTGTCCAATGGTGTAATGTCACGTGGCAAAGTGTAAACTAGAGTGTACGTCATAGTGTACCTGTGGCAAGGTCCGTACCGATTGAACTCTGCTATTTGTACACTGATTTTTGACATGTTGTTTGGCACTTACATTGTTGTCTTGTGTCAACTGTATTGTAAAACTATTTGAAATTTCAACTGTCCGACAAGGTAATGACAAGTGGCAAAGTGTAAACTATAGTGTACACCCTAGTGTACATGTTGCAAGGTTCTTACCGATTGAACTTTGCTATTTCTACACTAATTTTTGATGCGTTGTTTGACTCTTGCATTGTTGTCAAGTGTCAATTGGATGGAAAACTATTTGAAATTTACACTATCCAACAAGGCAATGACACGTGGCAAAGCGTAAACAAAAGTGTACATATCGCAAGGTTCTTACCGATTGGATTTTGCTATTTGTACATTGACTTTTAACACGTTGTTTAACAATTACATTGTTGTCAAGTGTTAATTGTACGGGAAAACTGTTTGAAATTTAAACTGTCCAACAAGGTAACGACACGTGGTAAAGTGTACACCATAGTGTACATGTCACAAGGTTCTTGTCGATTGAACTTTGCTATTTGTACACTGATTTTTGACATGTTGTTTGACACTTCCATTTTTGTTAAGTGTCAATTGGATGGGAAAAGTGATCGAAATTTAAACTGTCTAATTGGGTAATGTCACGTGTCAATGTGTAAACTAGAGTGTACGACATAGTGTACATGTAGCAAGGTCCGTACAGATTGAACTTTGTTATTTGTACACTAATTTTTGACACGTTGCTTGACACTTGGATTGTTGTTAAGTGTCAACTAGATGGTAAAACTTTTTGAAATTTCAACTATCCAATAGGGTAATGATGGGTGGCAAAGCGTAAACAAAAGTGTACACCATTGTGTACATGTCGCAAGGTTCTTACCGATTGAGCTTTTTCGCTATTTGTACACTGTTTTTCGACACGTTGTTTGACAATTGCATTGTTGTCAAGTGTCAATTGAATGGGAAAACTATGTAAAATTTAAACTGTCCAATGGGGTAATGAAATGTGACAAAGTGTAAACTAAAGTGTACACCCTAGTGTACATGTACCAAGGTTCGTACTGATTGAACTTTACTGTTTGTACACTGATTTTTACCACGTTGTTTGACAATTACATTGTTGTTAAGTATCAACTAGATAGTAAAACTATTTGAGATTTCAACTGTCCAACAGGGTAACGTCACATGGCAAAGTGTAAAGTAAAGTGTATGCCATAGTGCACATGTAGCAAGGTTCTTGCCGATTGAACTTTGCTATTTGCACACTGATTTTTGACACGTTGTTTGACACTTGCAATGTTATTAAGTATCGATTGGATGGGAAAAGTGTTTGAAATTTAAAATGTCCAATAGGGTAATGTCACGTGGCAATGTGTAAACTAGAGTGTACGACATAGTGCACATGTAGCAAGGTCTGTACAAATTGAACTTTGCTATTTGTACACTGATTTTTGACACGTTGTTTGACACTTACATTGTTATTAAGTGTCAATTGGATGGTAAAACTATTTAAAATTTCAACTGTCCAACAGGGTAATGACGGGTGGCAAAGCGTAAACAAAAGTGTACACCATTGTGTACATGTCGCAAGGTTCTTACCGATTGAACTTTGCTATTTGTACACTGATTTTCGACACGTTGTTTGACAATTGCATTGCTGTCAAGTGTCAATTGAATGGAAAAACTGTGTAAAATTTAAACTGTCCAATGGGCTAATGACACGGGGCAAAGTGTAAACTAGAGTGTACAACGTAGTGTACATGTACCAAGGTCCGTACCGATTGAACTTTGTTATTTGTACACTGATTTTTGCCACGTTGTTTAACAATTACATTGTTGTCAAGTGTCAACTGGATGGTAAAACTGTTTGAAATTTCAACTGTCCAATAGGGTAATGACACGTGGTAAAGTGTAAACAAAAGTGCACACCGTAATGTACATGTCGCAAGGTTCTTACCGATTGAAATTTGCTATTTATACACAAATTTTTGACACGTTGTTTGATAATTACATTGCTGTCAAGTGTCAATTGAATGGGAAAATTGTTTGAAATTTAAACTATCCAACAGGGAAATGTGACGTGGCAAAGTGTAAACTAAAGTTTACGCCATAGTGTACATGTAGCAAGGTTCTTGCCGATTGAATTTTGCTATTTGTACACTGATTTTTGACATGTTGTTTGACACTTGCATTGTGGTTAAGTATCAATTGGATCGAAAAGTGCTTGAAATTTCAACTGTCCACCAGGGTAATGTCACGTGACAAAGTGGAAACAAAAGTGTACACCATAGAGTAAATGTCGCAAGGTTCTTACAGATTGAACTTTGCTATTTGTACACTGATTTTTGGCACATTGTTTGACTCTTGCATTGTTGTCAAGTGTCAATTGGATGGAAAACTATTTGAAATTTACACTATCCAACAAGGCAATGACACGTGGCAAAGTGTACACAATAGTGTACATGTCGCAAGGTTCTTACCGATTGAATTATGCTATTTGTACACTAATTTTTGACACGTTGTTTGACAATTGCATTGCTGTCAAGTGTCAATTAAATGGTAAAACTGTTTGAAATTTAAACAGTCCAAAAGGGTAATGTCACGTGGCAAAGTGTAAACTGTGACGCCCCGAACTTAAGCTTCGAGGGTCACGTACTAAACATAATAGCTTCTGCCTTTGGTACATGTAAGTACTCTTAAATAGAAGTAGTTCATGTTAAGAGCTTATTTTCAACTCGGTAAAATAATTCTTATAAAATTTGATAGACCACAAAAGTGCATGTCGACAATAAATTATACTTTACATATACGGCCTCGGCATTATCAAGATTAGTTGAGGCAACAAGTTTGACAATTTTTATAAAATTCATCCCAACTCCGTTTTCTATGAAATTTGTGGCATTAGAAAGATAATTTCAAGTAGTTTTCTAGGTTAAGATATGAAGATTTTCCAAGATCATATGATATAGACGTTTTACTGAAAACAGTGTAGTATTACACAGGAAATCCAGATTGACCCCTTGACATTAAAACCTTGATAACTCAGGTCATAGATATCCAAATTGAGTGATTCCTTCTGCCATATTTAGAAAACTCAAAGAGGAAAACAGACATATTTTTAGTGTCTCAAATGGACGTTTATAGAGTTATAAACATTGTTTTGAAATTGACTCCAGAAACTGTCCCGTTTCTGCCTTTTGTCTCTTGTAAGGAAAATAAACCACAAAAATGTCTCTTATCACAACATGAAAGATATAATTACAAAATTTACTATTAATACCATATTACATCATGTCACGTACATAATTTTAAATAATACCATAAGAAAAGTAGATGGAAAAACTGTCATCGAACAAAACATACAAAAGAAAACTTTCGATACAAAACATCTTTGTCCTTAATCCATCATCGCT
>NW_019264896.1:0-11351 GCF_002742605.1 Olea europaea var. sylvestris
ACTCTCCAAGCGTTCGAAATATGCAAGTGCTCATTCTTTCGAAAAATGGCCAAAATCACTCGTACGTCACGACGAAGTGGTGAATTCAATACAAAACCGTCGCTACATTTCCAAAAAGTACTTAGGGACCCAAAACGGACACCGTGTGGAAAAGTTATGCTCAATTTTTCACACGCCGACTCTCCAAGTGTTCTAAATATGCAAGTGGTCATTTTTTCGAAAAATGGCCGAAATCCTACGTACGTCACGACGAAGAGGTGAGTTCAATCCAAAACGGTCGCTACATTTCCAAAAAGTACTTATGGGCCAAAAACGGAAATCGTGTGCAGAAGCTACGCTCAATTCTTCGTCCACCGACTCTCCAAGCGTTCTAAATATGCAAGTGCTCATTCTTTCAAAAAATGGCCAAAATCCCTCGTACGTCACGATGAAGTTGTGAGTTCAATCCAAAACGGTCGTTACATTTCCAAAAAGTACTTATGGGCCCAAAACGGACACCGTGTCCATAAGTTACGCTAAATTCTTCGTCCGCCGACTCTCCAAGCGTTCTAAATATACAAGTGCTCATTCTTTCAAAAATGGCTAAAATCTCTCGTACGTCACGACGAAGTGTTGAGTTCATTCCAAAACGGTCGCTACATTTTCCAAAAGTACTTATGGCCCAAAAACGGACACCGTGTGCAAAAGTTACGCTCAATTCTTCGTCCGCCGACTCTCCAAGCGTTCTAAATATGCAAGTGCTCATTCTTTTGAAAAATGGCCAAAATCCCTCGTACATCACGACGAAGTGGTGAGTTCAATCCAAAACGATCGCTACATTTCCAAAAAGTACGTATGGGCCCAAAGCGGACACCGTGTGCAAAAGTTACGCTCAATTCTTCGTACGTCGACTCTTCAAGCGTTCCATATATGCCAGTGCTCATTCATTCAAAAAATGGCCAAAATCCCTCGTACGTTACGACAAAGTGGTGAGTTCAATCCAAAACGATCGCTACATTTCCAAAAAGTACTTACGGGCCAAAAAATGGACACCGTGTGCAAAAGTTACGCTCAATTCTTCGTCCGTCGACTCTCCAAGCGCTCTAAATAAGCAAGTGCTCATTCTTTCAAAAAATGGCCAAAATCCCTCGTACGTCATAACGAAGTGGTGAGTTCAATCCAAAACGATCGTTACATTTCCAAAAAGTACTTATGGGCCCAAAACGAAAATCGTGAGCAAAAGTTATGCTCAATTCTTCGTCCGTCGACTCTCCAAGCGTTTTAAATATGAAAGTGCTCATTCTTTCAAAAAATAGCCAAAATCGCTCATACGTTACGATGAAGTGGTGAGTTCAATCCAAAACGGTTGCTACATTTCCAAAAAGTACTTACGGACCAAAAACGGACACCGTGTGCAAAAGTTGTGCTCAATTCTTCGTCCCCCGACTCTCCATGCGTTCTAAATATGCAAGTGCTCTTTCTTTCGAAGAATGGCCAAAATCCCTCGTACGTAACGACAAAGTGGTGAGTTCAACCCAAAACGGTCGCTACATTTCCAAAAAGTACTTATGGGCCCAAAACGGAAATCGTGAGCAAAAGTTACGCTCAATTCTTCGTCCGCCGACTCTCCAAGCGTTCTAAATATGCAAGTGCTCATTCTTTTGAAAAATGGCCAAAATCCCTCGTACGTCACGACGAAGTTGTGAGTTCAATCCATAACGATCGCTACATTTCCAAAAAGTACTAATGGGCCAAAAACGGACACCGTGTGCAAAAGTTACGCTCAATTCTTCATCCCCGGCTCTCCAACCGTTCTAAATATGCAAGTGCTCATTCTTTTGTAAAATGGCCAAAATCCCTCGTACATCATCACGAAGTGGTGAGTTCAATCCAAAATAGTCGCTACATTTCCAAAAAGTACTTATGGGCCCAAAACGGACAACGTACGTAAAAGTTACGCTCAATTTTTCATCCGTCGACACTCCAAGCGTTCTAAATATGCAGGTGTACATTCTTTGGAAAAATGGCCAAAATCCCTCGTACGTCACGATGAAGTGGTGAGTTCAATCCAGAACGGTCGCTAAATTTCGAAAAAGTTCTGATGGGCCCAAAACTGACACCGTGTGCAAAAGTTAAGCTCAATTCTTCATCCCCGACTCTCCAAGCGTTCTAAATATGCAAGTGCTCATTCTTTCGAAAAATGGCCAAAATCTATCATACGTCACGACGAAGTGGTGAGTTCAATCCAAAACGATCGCTACATTTCCAAAAAGTTCTTATGGGCCCAAAACGGACACTGTGTGCAAAAGTTACGCTCAATTCTTCGTCCGTCGACTCTCCAACCGTTCTAAATATGCAAGTGCTCATTCTTTCAAAAAATGACCAAAATACCTCGTACGTCACGACGAAGTGGTGAGTTCAATCCAAAGCGATCGCTACATTTCCAAAAAGTACTTAGGGACCCAAAACGGACACCTTGTACAAAAGTTACGCTCAATTCTTCATCCGCTGACTCTCCAAGTGTTCCAAATATGCAATTGCTCATTCTTTCAAAAAATAGCCAAAATCCCTCATACGTCATGACGAAGTGGTGAGTTCGATCCAAAACAGTCGATACATTTCCAAAAAGTACCTATAGGACCGAAACGGACACCGTGTGTAAAAGTTACGCTCAATTCTTCGTCCGCTAACTCTTCAAGCGTTCTAAATATGCAAGTGCTCATTCTTTCGAAAAATGGCCAAAATCCCTCGTACGTCACGATGAAGTTGTGAGTTCAATCGAAAACGGTCGCTACATTTCCAAAATGTACTTATGCGCCCAAAACGGACATCGTGTTCAAAAGTTATGCTCAATTCTTCGTCCACTGACTCTCCATGCGTTCTAAATATGCAAGTGCTCATTCTTTCGAAAAATGGCAAAAATCACTCGTACATCACGACGAAGTGCTGAGTTTGATCCAAAACGATCGCTATATTTCCAAAAAGTACTTATGGGCCCAAAACGGACACCGTGTGCAAAAGTTACGCTCAATTCTTCGTACGCCGACTTTTCAAGCGTTCCAAATATGCAAGTGCTCATTCTTTCAAAAAATGGCCAAAATCCCTCGTACGTCACGACGAAGTGGTGAGTTTGATCCAAAACGGTCGCTACATTTCCAAAAACTACTTATGGGCCCAAAACGGACACCGTGTTCCAAAGTTAATCTCAATTCTTCGTACGACGACTCTCCAAGTGTTCCAAATATGCAAGTGCTCATTCTTTCGAAAAATGGCCAAAATCACTCGTACGTCACGACGAAGTGGTGAGTTCGATCCAAAATGGTCGCTACAACTCCAAAACGTACTTATGGGCCCAAAACGGACACCGTGTGCAAAAATTAATCTCAATTCTTAGTACGCCGACTCTCCAAGCGTTCCTAATATGCAAGTGCTCATTCTTTCAAAAAATGGTCAAAATCACTCGTATGTCACGACGAAGTGGTGAGTTCGATCCAAAACGATCCCTACATTTCCAAAAAGTACTTATGGGCCCAAAACGGACACCGTGTTCAAAAGTTACGCTCAATTCTTCGTACGCCGACTCTCCAAGCGATCCAAATATGCAAGTGCTCATTCTTTCGAAAAATGGCCAAAATTCCTCGTACGTCACGACGAAGTGGTGAGTTCGATCCAAAACGGTCGCTACATTTCCAAAAAGTTCTTATGGGCCCAAAACGGACACCGTGTGCAAAAGTTATGCTCTATTCTTAGTCCGCTGACTCTCCAAGCGTTCTAATTATGCAAATGCTCATTCTTTCGAAAAATTGCCAAAATCCCTCGTACGTCATGAAGAAGTGGTGAGTTCAATCCAAAACGTTCGCTACATTTTCAAAAAGTTCTTACGGGCCCAAATCGAACACCGTGTGCATAAGTTACGCTAAATTTTTCGTCCGCCGACTCTCCAAGCATTCTAAATAAACAAGCGCTCATCCTTTCGAAGAATGGCCAAAATCCCTTGTGCGTCACGATGAAGTTGTGAGTTCAATCCAAAACGGTCGTTACATTTCCAAAAAGTACTTATGGGCCCAAAACGGACACCGTGTGCATAAGTTACGCTAAATTCTTCGTCCGCCGACTCTCCAAGAATTCTAAATATACAAGTGCTCATTCTTTCAAAAAATGGCTAAAATCTCTCGTACGTCACGACGAAGTGTTGAGTTCATTCCAAAACGGTCGCTACATTTCCCAAAAGTACTTATGGGCCAAAAACGGACACCGTGTGCAAAAGTTACGCTCAATTCTTCGTCCGCCGACTCTCCAAGCGTTCTAAATATGCAAGTGCTCATTCTTTTGAGAAATGGCCAAAATCCCTCGTACGTCACGACGAAGTGGTGAGTTCAATCCAAAACGGTCGCTACATATTCAAAAAGTACTTATAGGCCAAAAATGGACACCGTGTGCAAAAGTTACGCTCAATTCTTCGTCCCCCGACCCTCCATGCGTTCTAAATATGCAAGTGTTCATTCTTTCGAGAAATGGCCAAAATCCCTTGTACGTCACGATGAAGTGGTGAGTTCAATCCCAAATGGTCGCTATATTTCCAAAAAGTACTTATGGGCCCAAAATGGACACCGTGTGCAAAAGTTACGCACAATTCTTCGTCCGCAGACTCTCCAAGCGTTCTAAATATGCAAGTGCTCACTCTTTGAAAAAATGGCCAAAATCCCTCGTATATCACGATGAAGTGGTGAGTTCAACCCAAAACGGTCGCTACATTTCCAAAAAGTACTTCTGGGCCCAAAACGAAAACTGTGAGCAAAAGTTACGCTCAATTCTTCGTACGCCGACTCTCCAAGCGTTCTAAGTATGCAAGTGCTCATTCTTTCGAAAAATGGCCAAAATCACTTGTACGTCACGACGAAGTGGTGAGTTCCATACAAAACGGTCGCTACATTTCCAAGAAGTACTTAGGGAACCAAAACAGACACCGTGTGCAAAAGTTACGCTCAGTTCTTCGTCCACCGACTCTCCAAGCGTTCTAAATATGCAAGTGCTCATTCTTTCGAGAAATGGCCAAAATCCCTTGTACGTCACAGCGAAGTGGTGAGTTCAATCCCAAACGGCCGCTACATTTCCAAAAAGTACTTATGGGCCCAAAACAGACGCCGTGTGCAAAAGTTAATCTCAATTCTTCGTACTCCGACTCTCCAAGCGTTTGAAATATGCAAGTGCACATTCTTTCGAAAAATGGCCAAAATCACTTGTACGTCATGATGAAGTGGTGAGTTCAATTTAAAATGGTCGCTACATTTCCAAAAAGTACTTATGGACCAAAAACGGAAACCGTAAGCAAAAGTTACGCTCAATTCTTCGTCCGCCGACTCTCCAAGCGTTCTAAATATACAAGTGCTCATTCTTTCAAAAAATAGCAAAAATCCCTCGTACGTCACGATGAAGTGGTGAGTTCAATCCAGAACGGTCGCTACATTTCCAAAAAGTACTTATGGGCCAAAAAGGGACGCCGTGTGCAAAAGTTACGCTCAGTTCTTCGTCCACCGACTCTCCAAGCGTTCTAAATATACAAGTGCTCATTCTTTCAAAAAATAGCAAAAATCCCTCGTACGTCACGATGAAGTGGTGAGTTCAATCCAGAACGGTCGCTACATTTCCAAAAAGTACTTATGGGCCAAAAAGGGACGCCGTGTGCAAAAGTTACGCTCAGTTCTTCGTCCACCGACTCTCCAAGCGTTCTAAATATACAAGTGCTCATTCTTTCAAAAAATAGCAAAAATCCCTCGTACGTCACGATGAAGTGGTGAGTTCAATCCAAAACGGTCGCTACATTTCCAAAAAGTACTTATGGGACAAAAACGGACACCGTGTGCAAAAGTTACGCTCAATTCTTCGTCCGTCGACTCTCCAAGCGTTCTAAATATGCAAGTTCTTATTCTTTTGAGAAATGGCAAAAATCCCTCGTACGTCCCGACGAAGTGGTGAGTTCAATCCAAAACGGTCGCTACATTTTCAAAAAGTACTTATGGGCCAAAAATGGACACCGTGTGCAAAAGTTACGCTCAATTCTTCGTCCCCGACCCTCCTTGCGTTCTAAATATGCAAGTTCTCATTCTTTCGAGAAATGGCCAAAATCCCTTGTACGTCACGATGAAGTGGTGAGTTCAATCCCAAATGGTCGCTACATTTCCAAAAAGTACTTATGGGCCCAAAATGGACACCCTGTGCAAAAGTTACGCACAATTCTTCGTCCGCCGACTCTCCAAGCGTTCTAAATATGCAAGTGCTCACTCTTTGAAAAAATGGCCAAAATCCCTCGTATATCACGACGAAGTGGTGAGTTCAACCCAAAACGGTTGCTACATTTCCAAAAAGTACGTATGGGCCCAAAACGAAAACCGTGTGCAAAAGTTGCGCTCAATTCTTCGTCCGTCGACTCTCCAAGCGTTCTAAATATGCAAGTGCTCATTCTTTCAAAAAATGGCCAAAATCCCTTGTACGTCACGACGAAGTGGTGCGTTCAACCCAAAACGGTCGCTACATTTCCAAAAAGTACTTATGGGCCAAAAATGGACGCCGTGCACAAAAGTTACGCTCAATTCTTAGTCCCCCGACTCTCCAAGCGTTCTAAATATGCAAGCGCTCATTCTTTCGAAAAATGGCCAAAATCCCTCATATATCATGACGAAGTGGTGAGTTCAATCCAAAATGGTCGCTACATTTCCAAAAAGTACTTATGGGCCCAAAACGAAAACCGTGAGCAAAAGTTACTCTCAATTCTTCGTCCATCGACTTTCCAAGTGTTCTAAATATGCAAGTGCTCATTCTTTTGAAAAATGGCCAGAATCCATCGTACGTCATGAAGAAGTGGTGAGTTCAATCTAAAACGGTCGCTACATTTCCAAAAATTACTTATGGACCCAAAACGGAAACCGTGAGCAAAAGTTACGCTCAATTCTTCGTCCGTCGACTCTCCAAGTGTTCTAAATATGCAAGTGCTCATTCTTTCAAAAAATGGCCAAAATCCCTCGTACGTCACGACGAAGTGGTGAGTTCAATCCAGAACGGTCGCTACATTTTCAAAAAGTACTTATGGGCCAAAAATGGACACCGTGTGTAAAAGTTACGCTCAATTCTTCGTCCGTCGACTCTCCAAGTGTTCTAAATATGCAAGTGCTCATTCTTTCAAAAAATGGCCAAAATCCCTCGTACGTCACGACGAAGTGGTGAGTTCAATCCAAAACGGTCGCTACATCTCCAAAAAGTTCTTATGGGCCCAGAGCGGACACCGTGTGCAAAAGTTACGCTCAATTCTTCGTCAGCCGACTCTCCAAGCGTTCTAAATATACAAGCGCTCATTCTTTCGAAGAATGGCCAAAATCCCTCGTACGTTACGAGGAACTGGTGAGTTCAATCCAAAACAGTAACTACGTTTCCAAAAAGTACTTATGGGTCCAAAACGGACACCGTGTGCAAAAGTTACGCTCAATTCTTTGTACGCCGACAATCCAAGCTTTCCAAATATGCAAGTGCACATTCTTTCAAAAAAATGGCCGAAATCCGTCATACGTCACGACGAAGTGGTGAGTTCAATCCAAAACGGTCGCTACATTTCCAAAAAGTTCTTATGGGCCCAAAGCGAACACCGTGTGCAAAAGTTATGCTCAATTCTTCGTATGCCGACAATCCAAGTGTTCCAAATATGCGAGCACTCATTCTTTCGAAAAATCGCTGAAATCCCTCATACGTCACGACGAAGTGGTGAGTGCAATCCATAACGGTCGCTACATTTCCAAAAAGTTCTTATGGGCCCAAAACGGACACCGTGTGCAAAAGTTATGCTCTATTCTTAGTCCGCCGACTCTCCAAGCGTTCTAATTATGCAAATGCTCATTCTTTCGAAAAATTACCAAAATCCCTCGTACGTCATGAAGAAGTGGTGAGTTCAATCCAAAACGCTCGCTAAATTTTCAAAAAGTTCTTACGGGCCCAAATCGAACACCGTGTGCATAAGTTACGCTAAATTTTTCGTCCGTCGACTCTCCAAGCGTTCTAAATATGCAAATGCTCATTCTTTCGAAAATTCGCCAAAATCCCTCGTACGTCACGATGAAGTGGTGAGTTCAATCCAAAACGTTCGCTACATTTTCAAAAAGTTCTTGTGGGCCCAAAGCGGATACTGTGTGCATAAGTTACGCTAAATTCTTCGTCCGCCGACTCTCCAAGCGTTCTAAATAAACAAGCGCTCATCCTTTCAAAGAATGGCCAAAATTCCTTGTACGTCACGACGAAGTGGTGGGTTCAATCCAAAACGGTCGTTACATTTCCAAAAAGTACTTATGGGCCCAAAACGAACACCGTGTGCAAAAGTTACGCTCAATTCTTCGTACGCTGACAATCCAAGCGTTCCAAATATGAAATTGCACATTCTCTTGAAAAATGGCCGAAATCCCTCATACGTCACGATGAAGTGGTGAGTGCAATCCAAAACGGTCGCTACATTTCCAAAAAGTTCTTATGGGCCCAAAACGGACACCGTGTGCACAAGTTACGCTAAATTCTTCGACCGCCGACTCTCCAAGCGTTCTAAATATACAAACAATCATTCTTTCGAAGAATGGCCAAAATCCCTCGTACGTCACGAGGAAGTGGTGAGTTCAATCCAAAACAGTCGCTACATTTCCAAAATGTACTTATGGGCACAAAACGGACACCGTGTGCAAAACTTACGCTCAATTCTTCGTACGCCGACAATCCAAGCGTTCCAAATATGCAAGTGCTCATTCTTTCAAAAAATGGCCAAAATCCCTCATACGTCACGACGAAGTGGTGAGTTCAATCCAAAACGGTCGCTACATTTCCAAAAAGTTCTTATGGGCCCAAAATGGACACCGTGTGCAAAAGTTACGCTCAATTCTTAGTCCTCCGACTCTCCAAGCATTCTAAATATGCAACTGCTCATTCTTTCGAAAAATCGACAAAATCCCTCGTACGTCATGATGAAGTGTTGAGCTCAATCATAAACCGTCGCTACATTTTCAAAAAGTACTTATGGGCCCAAAGCGGACACCGTGTGCAAAAGTTACGCTCAATTCTTCGTCCGCCGACTCTCTAAGCGTTCTAAATATACAAGCGCTCATTCTTTCGAAGAATGGGCAAAATCTCTTGTACGTCACAATGAAGTTGAGAGTTCAATCCAAAACGGTCGCTACATTTCCAAAAAGTACTTATGGGCCCAAAACGTATACCGTGTACAAAAGTTACGCTCAATTCTTCGTACGCCGACAATCCAAGCGTTATAAATAAACAAGCGCTCATCCTTTTGAAGAATGGCCAAAATCCCTCCTACGTCACGATGAAGTGGTGAGTTCAATCTAAAATGGTCGCTACATTTCCAAAAAGTTCTTATGGGCCAAAAACGGACACCGTGTGCAAAATTTACACTCAATTCTTCGTACGCCGACAATCCAAGGGTTCCAAATATGCAAGTGCTCATTCATTCGAAAAATGGCCGAAATCCCTCTTACGTCATGACGAAGTGGTGAGTTCAATTCAAAACGGTCGCAACATTTCCAAAAAGTTCTTATGGGCCCAAAACGGACACCGTGTGCAAAAGTTACGCTCAGTTCTTAGTCCGTCGACTCTCCAAGCGTTCCAAATATACAAGCGCTCATTCTTTCGAAGAATGGCCAAAATCCCTCGTATGTCACGACGAAGTGGTGAGTTCAATCCGAAACGGTTGCTACATTTCCAAAAAGTACTTATGGGCCTAAAACGGACACCGTGTGCAAAATATACGCTCAATTCTTCATACGCCAACAATCTAAGTGTTCCAAATATGCAAGTGCTCATTCTTTCGAAAAATGGCCGAAATCCCTCATACGTTACGACGAAGTGGTGAGTTCAATCCAAAACGGTCGCTACATTTCCAAAAAGTTCTTATGGGCACAAAGCGGACACTGTGTGCAAAAGTTACGCTCAATTCTTCGTCCGTCGACTCTCCAAGCGTTCTAAATATGCAAGCACTCATCCTTTCGAAGAATGGCCAAAATCTCTCGTACGTCACGATGAAGTTGTGAGTTCAATCCAAAACGGTCGTTACATTTCCAAAAAGTACTTATGGGCCCAAAATGAACACCATGTGCAAATGTTACGCTCAATTCTTCGTCCGTTGACTCTCCAAGCGTTCTAAATATGCAATTGTTCATTCTTTCAAAAAATGGCCAAAATCCCTCATACGTCACGAAGAAGTGGTGAGTTCAATCCAAAACGGTCGCTACATTTCCAAAAAGTACTTATGGGCCCAAAACGGACACCGTGTCCAAAAGTTATGCTCAATTCTTCGTACGCCGACTCTCCAAGCATTCCAAATATGCAAGTGTTCATTCTTTCAAAAAATTTCTAAAATCCCTCGTACGTCACGTTGAAGTGGTGAGTTCAATCCAAAACGATCCCTACATTTCCAAAAAGTTCTTATGGGCCCAAAATGGACACCGTGTGCAAAAGTTACGATCAATTCTTCGTCCCCCGACTCTCCAAGCGTTCTAAATATACAAGCGTTCATTCTTTCAAAGAATGGCCAAAATCCCTCGTATGTCACGACGAAGTGGTGAGTTCAATCCAAAACGGTTGCTACATTTCCAAAAAGTATTTATGGGCCTAAAACGGACACCGTGTGCAAAATATACGCTCAATTCTTCGTACGCCGACAATCCAAGTGTTTCAAATATGCAAGTGCTCTTTCTTTCGAAAAATGGCTGAAATCCCTCATACGTTACGATGAAGTGGTGAGTTCAATCCAAAACGGTCGCTACATTTCCAAAAAGTTCTTATGGGCACAAAGCGGACACCGTGTGCAAAAGTTACGCTCAATTCTTCGTCCGCCGACTCTCCAAGCGTTCTAAATATACAAGCGCTCATCCTTTCAAAGAATGGCCAAAATCTCTCGTACGTCACGATGAAGTTTTGAGTTCAATCCAAAACGGTCGTTACATTTTCAAAAAGTACTTATGGGCCCAAAACGGACACCGTGTGCAAAAGTTACGCTCAATTCTTCGTCCGTTGACTCCCCAAGCGTTCTAAATATGCAATTGTTCATTCTTTCAAAAAATGGCCAAAATCCCTCCTACGTCACAAAGAAGTGGTGAGTTCAGTCCAAAACGGTCGCTACATTTCCAAAAAGTACTTATGGGCCCAAAACGGACACCGTGTCCAAAAGTTAAGCTCAATTCTTCGTACGCCGACTCTCCAAGCATTAGAAATATGCAAGTGCTCATTCTTTCAAAAAATGGCCAAAATCCCTCGTACGTCACGAAGAAGTGGTGAGTTCAATCCAAAACGGTCGCTACATTTCCAAAAAGTACTTATGGGCCCAAAACGGA
>NW_019264896.1:11474-11692 GCF_002742605.1 Olea europaea var. sylvestris
AATCCCTTGAACGTCACGAAGAAGTTGTGAGTTCAATCCAAAATGGTCGCTACATTTCCAAAAAGTACTTATTGGTCAAAAACGGACACCGTGTGCAAAAGTTACGCTCAGTTCTTCATCCGTCGACTCTCCAAACGTTCTAAATATGTAAGTGCTCATTCTTTCAAAAAATGGCCAAAATCCCTCGTACGTCACGACGAAGTTGTGAGTTCAATCCC
>NW_019264897.1:0-1280 GCF_002742605.1 Olea europaea var. sylvestris
CATGCAATTTACTCAATAAAAGCCTCAATTTTAAGATAAGCATTTTGCAGCTTCACAATCTGCGAATTTCTCTGATATTAAATGTGATGTTCCCTAATTAAATGTTGATAACTATAAAGTCTGGAATGAGAGAATTTTCATTCGTTTGGGATGGATGGATATTGATTATGCCATTAGAAAAGACAAACCAAAAATCATTCCGATCAGCACTCCAGATGAAATTGCTCTTCATGAACGATGGGAGCGATTCAATCACCTTAGTGTGATGTTCATAAAGACCAAGATTTTTGTTGGCATTCGTGGTTCAGTCAAAGAACATAATAATGTAAAAGGCATTGCTGAAGAATATTAATGAGAAGTTTGAGACTTCAGGTAAAGCACTTGCCAGCACCCAAATTATGAAAATTTCATCCATGAGGATTACTACTATGAGAGGTGTGCGTGAACAAATCATGCAAATGAGGGCATTGCGGCTCAATTAAAGACCCTTGAGGTTGATATGTCTGAGTCTTTCCTTGTACACTATATTTTGAACACCCTTCCACATCAACATAGACCCTTCAAGATATCCTATAACATGCATAAGGATAAGTGATCAATTAATGAACTTCTAACCCTGTGTGTTCTGGAAGAAGGGAGATTGACAATGAAATGGGTGAAAGTGCATTGATGACGACGAAAGGAAATGACGAAAAAAGCCAAAAGGAAAGAGAAAGGTAAAATACCTCCCCAAGATGGAATTAAAAATGAATCCAAGTGTTTCTTCTACAAAAGAAAGGAACACATGAAGAATGATTGCACCAAGTTCCAAAATGGCTTGAGAGTGAAAGATAAACCAATCTCATTTGTCTGTTATGAATCTAATATGGTTGACGTTATTTATAACACATGGTGGATTGATTCTGGTTCTACAATCCATATTTCAAATACCTTACAGGTATGTGAAACCTAAGAAAACCAGTAGAAGGTGAGCAATGCATTTATTCAGGAAACAAGATGCACTCAATGTGGAGGCTATTGGAACATGCAACTTAGTCTTAATATTAGAAAAGACATTTTATAATTCAAATTTTTCTATGAACTTGATTTCAGTTTCAAGACTTGTACCTTTAGGTTATTCCTTTAATTTCTCAAAAAAAAAAAGTTGTCTTTCAATTTATTTTATAAATCCGATCTTATTGGAAATGGTACATTGTATGGTGGTCTTTTCTCTATTAATCTGCAAAATACTATTACTTACAATGTTATGCATGTTCACACTGGTATGAAATTATGTGTTA
>NW_019264897.1:11094-11691 GCF_002742605.1 Olea europaea var. sylvestris
AGGCCTGTGAGGTCACGAAACCTGGCTACGTGTATAGGCTTAGAGGGTGTTTGATAGGTATTTTTATGTAAAAATACATTTTAGAATAGTAAATTAATGTGAAATGTGTGATTGAAAAATAAGAAAAATTTTTTAATTTATATGTAATATTATTTTAATAAAAAATGTGTGATTAAGAAAAGAGAGATAAAAATGCATTTTGAAGAAAATGGCTACCAAACGGGCTCTTAAGCACAAGACACACTAAACGCCACTTTGCTTGCTGCTAACCATTGAGCAAGGGAGATTGCAAGTTATACCTAGTCGAGAACGTCAATATGCCATCCAACCATCTACGTACTCCATGATTCTACACATCTTGGCCAAAATGAGTGATTGGATGAGGATTTAAAAAATAAAGGGCCTTGTTCGATAGTGATTATGATAATTGATTTTTTGATCATTAGAGAGAAAAGTGAATCTCACTTGTAACTGACGAAGTAAAAATAATGGTTAAAATAGTAAAATAATAATAAAAAAATTAGATTTTTTGAGGTGAAAAATTACTATGAGGGCAAATTTTCCTTTTGTGGGGTCCATATTTGATCAATTTTTAGG
>NW_019264898.1:0-11685 GCF_002742605.1 Olea europaea var. sylvestris
AACTTTGATGAAGTAAAGCCAGCCAGTTAAGTTGAAAGAAATTTTTGTACCCCAAATAATAGTCCCCCCAGTCCAAGTATTGACATTTATATCATGTTTGGAGTTAGAGATTTGCAAGTCCGAGAAGTGATGAGAATGATGAAGCTGAGGTGGTTGGGAAAACCGAACCTGCGAGGGTTGATGGCTGATATGATGAAGAAGCCAAGGTGGTTGAGAAACCAAACCTATGAGGCTTGATGGTCGAATTCTGAGGCACATTGACAATAATTGTTCCTCGACGGCTGTGCCAACGATTTGATGTTTTACGCATATTTTCGAGAAAAAGTGGCTGAGCCGTTACAACTTCCAAGGTGCCTACTATCATCGAATTAAAATCATAATCATGAGAATAGTTGGAGCTTCTAGAAGCAGACGCGTTGGAGGAGGTGCGTGGGGAACACGCTTAAATCTGAGGCATAGGTTTGAAAAATCGTTTGAATTCTATGCCTTGGATTTGATTAAGAATGAAGGGTCCAGATTAGATGGGCTTTGATCAGACGGTTAGGGTTCGTCCTGGCCCTTTATAAAAGGTGAGAGACCCTCAGTATCTTGGATTTTTTACCCTTTGCTAAAGTTTTCCGACATCGAAGCTCTTTGTTCCCTAATTTTTGGGTAGCATTTCATCGGCGTAGTAACCCTGTAGGTATTTCTATAGAAAATCCCTTATATTGTGTTCTTAGACGTTTTCTGAAATGGAGTCCACATCGGGTAGGGAGTTGGTCACTGTCGCGTCATTTGGTCAGGGGGCTAGTTACAGGGGGGACTCCGAGGTTGAGTAGTATGCTATGACCGAGGAGGCAGTAGATTATAGTGTGGAGTGGGAGGGGTTTAGGGTCCCTTTGAACATGATAGGGAAGAGGTTGGGAGAGATTAGGGAGAGGTATTGTGTACCCCATTATGTAGATAGTACCCGAAGCCCATGAGCGGGCCTGCTATCTGAGGCCTGGGTGCGTGGTGGTGAGCGAGTACTTGTTTAAAGTAGGTATGAGTCTTCCTCTACACCCCTTCTTCAGGGCGGTGTTGAGGAACTTCATTTTGTCGTCGACCCAGGTTCTGCTAAATAGGTGGAGCCAGTTGGTTGGCTCGTACTTCCTATGGAAGGAAGTTTCACTTGGGGAGGACATGCCTCTCCACGTCTTCATGACCTTATACCAGCCTAGGGTAATAGGTAAGGAGTCAAGGGAGTGGTATTACTTAACTCTTTGGGGGGCTCACACACCATTTGTGGTGGGGCTGCCTTCTTTCATTAAGGGATAGAAGGAGTCGTGGTTCTAGGTGAGGGGCAGGTGGCAGGCGGTGGAGGGAGACACAGCCTGGCTTGCACAGTACCGATCCAGTGCTACGAAGCTCGTGAGTCTCCCAGCTAACTAGTTTGCATTCTGTATTCAAATTTATTTTTTCTCTAATTGTTGAGGCTTCGTTTGCATAGCAATACGAGGTTTGAGCTGAGCAAGGAAGAGTTCGAAGTGATAGAGGACATTTACAAGAGACCTCTCAAGCTTCGCCACTTCGACCAACTCATCGACCGAAGTCGCTACTTCCTTGATTTCGAACTATGGCCTCCAAGGGTGAGAAGCTCCTATTCTTAGCCCCTGTTTGATCCTCATTAAATTCAATTACAGTATATTTCATTAATCTCTTTCCTATTTTCAACCACACAATCTTCCATAAAATAATATTACACGCAAATCAAAAACTTTTTCTTCTTTTTCAACCACTCATTTTTCTAAAAAATACTATTCCCCCATTTTTATTTTCAAAAAATGGGGGTCAAACGGGGGCTTAGTGTATTTCTTGCTTTTTATTTTGATGCTGATGCATTGACAGGTTTTGCAGACAAGTTCAAGAGGAGGGAATACCCTGCTCCTGACATGGCTTCCATACATAGGGCAACATCCACTGTAAAGGCGAGGCCCCTGAAGCCGGGGTCCAATGGTACCAAAGAGGTTAGGGGCAAGGTTAAACGCCTATCTAAGGATGGCAGCTCAAGGGCTTCCGAAGAGGGTGCACCTCAGAAGTCGGAGAAGGCTAAAGAGCATCGGGGGAAGGAGAAAGTCCCCGAGGAGCCGAAGAAGAGGAAGCTGGTGCACGTCACCAGCTCGTCAGGAAAATTTGGGACCTCTATGTCCCATGAAGGCAGTGAAGTCACTCAGCTTAAGCTCCTTGCATCCACCTCGAAAGCGGTGAAAATAGAAATGGTTCAACGAGCCGAGGCTGAGGAAGTAAAGGAAGAGGTTGTGAGAAGGGCAGCTGAGGTGGTAGAGGAGGAGGCAGCCAAGCAGAGGCCTGCGAGGGTGCAAAGAAAGTCTCCAAGCTTCCTTGCTCAGGGAGAAGGTTCTGGCCCCAGCATTGGTGGAGGCTCTGCCACCTGAGATCCGAAGTGCCACAGAAAGCTTCTACAAATTCTAGACGGATCGGTAGCAGTTGCATGCCTCCTCATAATAAGCCACAGACTTGACAAGGGCCCTCGTAAGCCAAAGTGTAAAGACCTTTGGCCTCACGCTAGAGTGCAGGGAGGCCCTCACTGACTTTCAAATGAGGACCCAGTCCTCAGAGAAGAAGATGGCATCCCTTGTAGAGGAGTTGAAGGGATCTAGAGCCGAAGCGGAGGAAGCAAGGGCCCAAAAACTTGAAGATGCGGCCAAGTTGTTTGCCTTGGCTCAGATCGAGGCGTTGAAGAAGGAGGTGCATGAGTCCTAGTGCGAGGTGACCTCCTTGACTAAGAAGGTGGAGGTTTCCAATGACTATCAGAAGGTGACTGACGAAGCCTTGGAGAAGGCAAAATTGGAGCTGGCTTGGGCCGAAGATGCGTACAAGTTCTTGGAGGGCCAGATAAAGTGATATATTGATGATGCAACCAAGGCAAGGGAGGAGGCCCATGATGCGAGGGAGGAGGCGGTGAAAGACTACATCCCCAACTTCCACAATACCGAGGAGTACAAGAGCTTCAGCACTTACTAGGAAGAGGGCTGAGGAGCTTTATCCAAACCAAGACCTGTCACAGTTAAGGTCGGAGTTTGTGGATGAGGTGCTTCAAACCCCAGCTAATGAAGCGGTTGGAGATGAAGTAGTGGAGGCAACAGAAAGAAGTTCTGATACTCAAACAGCGGAGGCCCCCACTGTTGAGGCACCTCCATCGTCTTCATAGGCTTAGGATAATTTTCTTTTAAGTTATTTCTTATGTATTGGCCTCAGGCCCCCATTTTGTGATCTTGATTGAAAATCAATGCAATATCTTGTTTCATTCAATGTTTTTTTCCTAAGTGTATTGGTCTTGTCATGCAATTGAACTTAATGTTGATTGAAAAACTAAATAACTTTAACTTGGTATCCTAACTCCAATCACTTGTGCTAATAAATTGTACGCAAGCCTCATGAGCCATGACCAATATTGGACTGCAAATGACTTGTACATAAGCTTAATAAATGTAACCTGAATGGATCCTGACAATGGCGTTCAGCCTCACCAAAGGAGGCAAGTGCATGCGCCTCGGAGTTCAGACGAGGTGGCCCAAAGATGGGACGTTGCCCTCTCCTCCAAGGTGATGACGCTTCCCAACATGATAGATGTTTCAGCCATGCTGAGGCTTCTCCCAGTGGTATTCAGCCTTGCCAAAGGGAGCAAAGTGCACGAGCCTGGGAGTTCAGAGGAGGTGGCCCAAAGATGCGACACTGACCTCTCCTCCGAGGTGATGACGCTTCCCAACATGGTGGATGGTTCAATCATGCTGAGGCTTCTCTCAGTGGTGTTCAGCCTCGCCAAAGGGAGGCATGTGCATGCATCTCGGAGTTCGGACGAGGTGGCCCAAGGATGGGATGCTGGCCTCTCCTTCGAGTTGATGACGCTTCCCAACATGGTGGATGGTTCAGCCATGCTGAGGCTTCTCCAGTGGCGTTCAGCCTCGCCAAAGGGAGGCAAGTGCATGCGCCTCAGAGTTCAGATGAGGTGGCCCAAAGATAGGACGCTGACCTCTCCTCCGAGGTGATGACGTAATGTGACATGTGAATTCAATCATGGATAATTTTATTGAATCATGGAAATGTTACATAAGCTGGGAAAGATCGTCCAGCGAGGTAGTACATTCATTGGTAATAGATTCGGAGGTGCTCAATGTTCCATGGACAGGGTGTGCCTTGCCGTTCATGTCTTCAATCAAGTAAGTCTAGGGTCGGATCTCCTCTCTAATTTTATATGGACCTTCCCAGTTCGGGCCCAGGAAACTAGTGCCAGGTTCCTTCGAGGAGAGGAAGACTCTCCTAAGGACCAAGTCGTTATTCGAAATGAACTCTTCTTCACCTTTGAGTTGAAGTACTTCGTCATTTTTCTTTGATGATGTGTCGAAATTCAGCTGGACGTCATCTCTCCTTTCTTCAATGAAGTCGAGGTCGTACTTGCGAAGCTCGTCGTTTGTTATCTCACTAAAATGTAGACGTCGTGGAGATGAAATTCCGACCTCGATGGGGCTCATCGCCTCAGTTCCATATGCCATTAGGAAAGGTGTTTCTCCTGTTGGGGTATTCGCAGTGGTTCAGATTGCCCAAAGAACCTGTGGCAGCTCATCCACCCAAACCCTTTTTTACACATCGAGCTTCCTTTTCAGGACGTGATTAATTGTCTTGTTCACAGCCTCAACCTGGCCATTTGCTTGTGGGTGGTGAGGCGTGGAAAAGTGCTTCTTGATACTAAGTTCTTCACACAAACTTCTGAGCTTCTTGTTGTCGAACTGCCTACCATTGTTTGGGACGATCGAGTAGGGAATCCCGAACCGACATATGATATTCTTCCACAAGAACTTGGAAGTGTTGGCTTCTGTAATTTTTGCTAGGGGTTCAGCTTCAACCCACTTTGTGAAGTAATCAATGGCCACAATTACGAAGCTCACACCTCCTCTGCCTTTTCGTAGAGGACTTATGAGGTCCACACCCCACTTCGAGAAAGGCCAAGGGTTGGAGACCGCTGTCAAATCTTGCGATGCTTGTCTTTGAACAGGAGAGAATCGTTGGCATGTGTCACATTTTCGTACAAACTCGAGGGCGTACCTTTTCGAGGTAGGCCAGTAGTACCCCTATCTCAGTATCTTTTGTGCCAAAGATAGACCTCCAGAGTGGTTGCCGCACACACCCTCATAGACTTCTCTTAAGATGTAGATAGTCTCTTCTCCTCCGACGCATCGTAAGAGTGGAGAGGAGAAGCTCCTCTTACAGAGTACATCATCAATGAAGAGGAAATGGGCTGACCTTATCCTTAACTTGTAGGCCTCATGTTTGTCAGTGGGAAGTACTTGGTCCTTGAGGTATGCCACGATGGGCTGCATCCAGGTAGGAGTCCAGTGACCCACATTACATTGGGGGCCTCGGTTGACGGCATGAGGAGGTGCTCTATAGGGACTACTGTGAGTAGTTCGGAATCCTTGCTACTTGCAAGTTTGGAGAGTGCATCGTATGTGCGTTTTCAATGTGGGGAATTTGGATCAACTCAAACTTTTCAAAGGATGGGATGAGGTTCATCACCATTTTCAAGCAGGAGGCCATTGTTTTATCCCTATCTTAGAAGTTACCGTTGACCTGGCTAACGACCAGCTGGGAATCACTACTGATGAGTAGCCTCTTTATTTGCATTTCTTTCACTAACCTGAGGCCTGTGAGAAGCGCCTCATATTCTGCTACATTGTTGGTGGCCTTGAACCCGAACCTCATCGTCGAGTACAGCTTGTGACCTTCCGGGCTGATGAGAACAACTCCGGCACCCGAGCTGACGTCCCCAGTCGACCCATCAACGAATAGGTTCCACGTTGGGGGCTAGGCTTGTTCCATGATTTCATCCACCTCTGGTAAGTTGGCGAATTCTGCCACAAAGTCAGCTAAGGCTTGGCTCTTAATGGCTGCCCTAGCCTTGAACTCGAGGTCAAACTCACTTAGATCCACCACCCATTTCAATAATCTCCTTGAGGCATCGGGCTTTCGGAGTACCTGCCTTAGGAAAAAATTTGTCAGCATGTGGATGGTGTGGGCTTGGAAGTATGGTCTCAACTTCCTTTTGCCATGATCAAGGCCAAAGCGAGCTTCTCCATATCAGGGTAGCGGGTTTCCAGTGATAGGAGTGCTTTACTTGTATAGTAAATGGGGAGTTGGGTGGTTTCCTCTTCTCGAGTTAGAACCGCATTGATGGCCTCATTGGAGACGGCTAGATACAGCTGTAGGATTTCATTGGGCTTCGGTTTGGAGAGGAGGGGGGCCTGCCCTAGGTACCTTTTTAGGCCCTAGAAGCCTCTTCACATTCCTCATTCCACTGGAACTTCTTCCCAACTTTTAGCACTTTGAAAAATGGGAGGCAGTTATCCGTAGCCTTGGAGACGAAGTGGCTAAGCGCGGCCACTTGTCCAGTCAAGCTTTGCATTTCCTTTGGCTTTTGGGGAGACCTCATCTTGCATAGGGCCTCAATCTTCTCAGGGTTGGCTTCAATACCAAGTTGGTTGACCATGTATCCTAAGAATTTACTGGAGGCCACTCTGAAGGCGCATTTGAGGGGGTTGAGGCTTATCCTATATCGTCTCAAGATTTGGAAGGTGCTGTTGAAGTGCATTATGGGGTCCCCCAGCTTCCAAACTCTTTATAAGCATGTCGTCTACGTAAACCTCCATTGTCTTGTCGATGAGGTCCACAAACATTTTGTTGACGAACCTTTGATATGTTGCTCCAGCGTTTTTCAACGTGAAGGGCATCATCTTGTAGCAGTAAAGGCCTAGGTCTGTGATGCCTATGTGTGTTTCTCATCGGTCGGGTGCATGGAGATTTGATTGTAGCCGGAGTATGCGTCCATGAAGTTCAATAACTCGTGCCTAGCCGTGGAGTCTACCAGTTGGTCGATCATTGGAGGTGGAAAGCTGTCCTTCGGGCAAGCTCTGTTGAGGTTAGTGAAATCGATGCACACCCTCCACTTGCCATTGTGTTTCTTCACTGAAACTGGATTGGAGACCCACCTCAGGTAGGTGGCCTCCCGGATGAAGGCATTCTGGCTGAGCTTCTGAACTTCTTTCTTCAGTGTCTCGTACCTCTCAGGATTGAGGGCTCTCCTTTTTTGTCTATGCGAGGCAACCTTAAGATCAATTTTCAGGTGGTGGCAACTCACCTTGGGGTCTATGCCTACCATATCCTCATGCCTCCAAGCAAAGATATCGAAGTTCCTACTTAGAAAATCCTTGAGCTTTTCTTTCGCAGTGCTGGACTTGCCCTTGCCCACCTTCAATAATTTGGATGGGTCTTAGGGGTTCACTGAGAAGCTCTCAAGCTCCTCAACAAGGGATGCTTGACGTTCGAATTCAGTTATGCGGGGATCAATCTTATCGATGACCAATACTTCCGGATTGGGTGGTGCATCAATCATTTTGACATCTTTCGGTTTGGCGGGAGCATCACCTGGGGCATCAGCCATGATTATGTCGGCAATAATTATGTGGATGTCCCGGGGCTCTACATTTCTGATAGAGCTTAAATAACATTCTCTTGAGCCTTTTTGGTCACCTCTCATCGTTGCCACCCCATTTTCAGTCGGGAACTTCATGCATAGGTGGTGGATGGAGGTGACTACTCCCAATTCTTTTAGGGCTTGCCTACCCAATACTCCGTAGTAGGCCGATCGACTGTTGACAACAAGGAATTCCATGAAGTTCATTATAGTTTGGGGAGACTCCCCCATCTCTATTGCGAGTGTGATTTTTCCTCTCGGAGTAATGCTATCTTCGGTAAATTCATATAAAGGAGTGGTGGTGGATGTTAACTCATGGTTCAATATCACCTTGTCGAAGTTAGATTCGAATAGAACGTTGACAGAGCTACCATTGTCAACTATCATTCGTTTGAGCCCACTCCAAGCTATGACTGCTCTCACCACAAGTGCATCGCAGTGGGGGTAGTGAACCCCTTCAGTGTCCTCCTGGGTGAAGACAATAGGAGGAACTTGATCTCTCCGGAAGGCTGTGGCCCACAATATAGCTGGTAAGGGGGGCGCTTGGCCTCATGGGTATAATTTCTTTTCGCGTTCCGCATTTCACCGCCTACATAAGGCCTCCAGAAATGGTATCCACCTAGTGGATAGGGGCCTCGTTCTGAGTTTGTCGGTTTCTTCGATGTCTGCGCCCTTCCCTGGGTCTTTTTGCATCACGCTCCCTTCGTCGCGAATAGACATCCCTTTGACGTGGAACGGCCTCTTCATGCCCAGGTCAGTTATCGTACCTTGGTGGGGGCTTGTTCGCCTGGGGCGAATCATTTCTGTCCCTAGGGGGCTCTTGCCGGGAGCGGTGAGCATAGTCTCAGCAATCTGTTGTGTCCATAGGACTGTTGGTATGCACAGTATCCATAGGGTGTCAGTAACTGGGTTGATATCCTCATATGCTAATGCAGGGACGACGTTAAGAGTGGTGGTGGCCAATGCTTGCCCAGAACTCTCATTACTAGCTTGGTTCATCTGGTAGTCCGTCAAGTGAGAGATCGGCCCTCTAGCACGTTGCCTTTGAGGAGGTGGGAGGCCTCTATTTGCCCTATTCCTATGCTCAATCAATTCTTCATTGATGATTTCCAATCTCATCATCTCAAGTAGGGCATCATAGGTGGTGGGGTCTTGATTTTACACGTCCCTCCAGAACAGGGTGTTCATGTCCAGACCTCCTCTCAATGCAGATAATGTCTCACGATCGGTGACTTGCACACAATATGTCATCTCATCGGTGAAACGTGATAGGAAGCTCTTTAGGGACTCCCCATGTGCCTGTCTTATGTCTTGGAGACGTTGGATGGGGGCCTCTCCCTCTTTGCTCACAGCAAACCTCTTCAGGAAGGTCGTCTTGAATTCGGGCCAACTTCTTATGCTTCAACACAATATGTCATCTGATCGGTGAAACGTGATAGGAAGCTCTTTAGGGACTCCCCATGTGCCTGTCTTATGTCTTGGAGACGTTAGATGGGGGCCTCTCCCTTTTTGCTCACAGCAAACCTCTTCAGGAAGGTCGTCTTGAATTCGGGCCAACTTCTTATGCTTCTAGGTGGTAACATGTTATACCAAACTTCAGCTGCTCCGCTAAGTGTTAAGTGGAAAGCTTTGCATTTCACAGCTGGGGTGGAGCCCCTTAGGCTCATGTGAGTTTTGTAAGTATTCAGGTGCTTCTCTGGGTCACCTCTTCCATCATACTTTGGTATTTTTGGCATAACATAGTGGTTTGGGACCTGGACACTCCTTAGTTCACTTAAGAATGGCAAGTTTTCATCATCATCATCATCGTCCAAGTCACAGGACCTCTACTACTCATTCGAATCGTTTTCTTCAGCCTCATACCTCGGTTGTTGGTGAGAGGTTCCGGGACGGTTCCTAGCCTCTTCCTCCCTCCTTTGCCGCCTATTTCTAGGTCGAGCAACATGGAGGGCATTTTTATGCCTTTGCTCCGGCTGTTGAGACATTGGAGTGAAGGCGATGGTTTTATCCAAGTCTTGTGATGCTGTTGTTGTCTGAGTCTCGGTTCAGCGAGACTAATTATGTCAAATACATTGTCTAACCTCCTATGTTTTTGCTCTTGCTCATATGGAGGTGGGAAGTTATCATGGCTCAAAGGGACCTCGGTGGGTCGGCCAAAAGCATAATTGGAGAAAACGTCAACTTCTACTTCCGTTTCAAATGGGCTTCTACCTCGGCTATAGTCCGGCGAGGTAGCCCTACAACTTTGAACTTCATCTTCTTGCTGGTAGTATGGAGGAATAGGGAAGCCTGCCTGGCCCTGCATTTGGGCCATAAGTTCCCTCATAGCCACGTTTTGGCTAGCAATATCCCTGCCATGGCGGCCATTTCTCTTGACAACTAGGCCGTCTCACACATTCCACCTCTTCTATGGTTGTGGTGGGGTCTATGTCGAGCTGCTGGGGCAGCTGCTTGAGGGGGTATATTAGCATTTTCTCTTACCCACCTGGGGGGTATATCTTCGTTTGAACTCATTTTCCTTGTGTCTTACCCTTCAGATTTTTGCTAAGTCGTGGGACTTCCTCTTGTTCTTTTTCAAGAACAAGTCCTTTTTCAAAGGGGATGCCCAAATGTTCCTCTTTAATAAGTTTTTACCACAAGGTTGTTCGTGGTTATGTTATGGTTTCCCACAAACGACGTCAATTTGTTGACCCCAATAAATTTTTCAACAGGTACTTGACCAACCCGTGCTCACGTAAGCTAAAGTCCAACACTCAAAGACACGTGGACGATTTAAAAAGGATAGATCAAGGGCGTGAGAGTAGTTCAACGACACGGGACGATAACGTTCAGAATTCGGCGAGATGTTCGTTAACCGATTGTACAATAATTACCAATCGATGTTTGCTAATGTGTATCTAAATATGTATGAACTCGTTTATGTTACAAGCTAATAAGAAAGAGATAGTTGAGTAAATTATGGTTTCTTGTATTGATTCTTGCATTAGCCCTTATATGGGGTACATGGGGGAGTATTTATAGTGTCACAAGTTAGATCGTGACCTTTTGTTCAGGGTACACGTGGCCTCATCTGGTTAATTTACATGTCAAATTGTAGGCATCAGCTGCACCTAGCCTGTTATACATTTATTGATTGGCAGAGTTGTCTCTACTAGTGACAAGACTTAACATTTACACTCATAACAAACGTCCTATTAATCATTCAAGTAAGATCTTTGTGTAGAAGATCTCTTGGGAGAGGTGTCTATGGAAGATGTTGCTTTGTGCTTCAGAGACTGTCACCTCGGCTACGGAGCTTTGACAAATAGGGCCTCATCCACCTTCAAAGGGCCTCGGCATATGGGCTTCGAAAGCTCATCATGAGGCAATGATAAATGAGCCTCGGTGTATATAGGCCTAGGCATTTGTGGACCTCGATTTGTGGGCCTCAACTATGAAAATCACCTCGGATTGAGTGCCACGTGGTTCGGCATGAGATAGTTGTGGGCGCCGGTGGGTTGCCCAAGTGTGCGAACACGTAACACTACTCAAAACTACCTTCTTCTTCTTTTTTTTTTCTTTTTTTTTTCCCATTTGAATTAGGCCTTACTCCCAATTTAATTATAATATATGTATATATTTTCTTATTTTTTTACATACAAAATATTAATAACTTTTATAAACTATAATATCTCTGTTATAACTTATTTGATGAAATCTTTTCTCGAGCCTAATATACATGAATAATTACGAGCTATCCAACGAGCCCCATATTGATATATTTATCTTCACCCTATCGAAACCTAAATATTTGGCCTAAATAAAATTATATTAATACATATATCATTCTAATGCCACTAATTTTCTAATTTAAAATATAGTATATAAAATAATTATTTCTTGTATGTGAAAATTTTCTAGACTTTAGGTGTAAAGTCATGGTTATTCTCTTTCATGATTCTCTAGAGAAGACCAATTTCTAGACTCAAGACACGCATGAGACTTTGCCATTTATGGGCATTTTAGTTGAATGATATTGCACCTTCAAATACCACTGTTGTGATTCTACCCTAACCAAAAAAAAAAATAAAAAATTAGGACCTTATTTTAACTAAAAAATAAAAAATAAAAAATAAAAAATTATGAAGGTGATGTAGAAAGCTAGTATACTTTATTCACAATTAACACTTTATGAGATTTGC